>NC_056731.1:1814640176-1814885176 GCF_019279795.1 Protopterus annectens
TACTCAACAGGTTATGTGCAGCAATTATCACCTGTGTCTGAGCATGCATAACTTTCAAGTGAATAAATGCAGCTCATTATCACATTAACAATAACTGCAGTTTCATTATAGCACTGAGTCATTATCACTTTTTAGGTAAAACTCTCAGCAGCTGTCACTGTTATTCACATAAGTAGAAGTCGTTATCACATTGATGAATGCACAAGCCAGACTTGGGTTTTTGTCTACATAGTCATTTCAAGCCATCCCCCCACCAGTTTCTGTCATTTTTACAATTTGTTTGATATGCAGTAAAGTCCTCATTGTGGTTATATGCTTCATATTTTTGTGAAATACTGCAAGGAGATATTACATTACATTACTGAATTGTCACATGTAAAGAGAAAAGTAAGGCAGACTGCTGGTAAATAACTTTGCAAGGGAGCATCTGAATGTGTTAAGTGATACCTCATTTTGAAAACAGTATTGATAGTTCTAACATGGGAAAAGAATGGTGCCTGTATGTTGTATTCTTATGCAGATATCAAAGTTTGTTTCGAACTTAGGTTATGGAAATTATGATTTTTTTTTTCATATTTTGATAAATAACTTTGCAAGAGAGCATCTGAATGTGCTAAGTAATACCTCATTTTGAAAAGATTATTTATAGTTCTAACATGGTAAAAGAATGGTGCCTGTATGTTGCACTCATAGGCAGATATCAAAGTTTGTTTCAAACTTAGGTTATGGAAATTATGATTTGTTTCATATTTTAGTAAATAACTTTGAAAGGGAGCATCTGAATGTGCCAAGTAATATCTCATTTTGAAGAAAGTATTGCTGGTTCCAACATGGTAAAATAATTGTGCCTGTATGTTTGACACATGTGCAGATATCAAAGTTTGTTTGGGACTTAACGGTTATGGAAATTCTGATTTTTTTTCAGATTTTGGTAAATAATTTTGCAAGGGAACATCTCACTGTGTGAAGTAATACCTCATTTTGAAGACAGTGTTACTCCTTACAACATGGTAAAAGAACTGTGTATGTGCACTGTACACACATACAGATATCACAGCTTTAGTCTTGTACGAATATGAAAATTATACATTTACAATACTTCTCATTATTATGCCCATATCTTTGTGAGGGAGCATAGTAATCACACAAATGATGCATAATTTTGAAGCTGACATTCAGATGCACAACTTCTACACTGATATGTAGGCTCAGTCTGTTACAGGTGATGAGATATTATGATTTGTTTATTTATCAATTATGAGAAATAATATATTAATCATATTTCTGTGAATATCTCATGAAAGGAGCGTCACACAGTAATGGTTAAGGTATCATTTTAAAGCTGACATTCAAACTAACAAATTAAATTCAAATTGTATGGGTCTGCATGGCACATAAACCAAGATATTGTGCTTTGCTTTTCCAAAAAGGTAAAAAATATGCACAATATCAGCATTCCTTGCCAAATATTTAATAATGACTTTGATATGCACTATCAACATTTACACTGTTGGAAAGGTCAGCGTCTGCTGAACAACTTTCACGTTTACATTTTTAGTGTAGCTCTTATACTTAAAGAGTTATGAACATTTGTTTTCTGTATAGTATTACAAATGGATTTTCTGAAAAATGAGCTCAGGCTGCACTGTTGTTCCTATAGTGGAATTAAGCAGGCAGCTTTTTCTGAGCTGCTCCGGAGTGAATGAGTTAAAGAGTTTATAGAGTCTACATTGTCACAACCTGGAAACAATGATTCCTATATCATTCCTTGCCTGCAACTAGAGTTCCTATGGTGGGCAGATGCCTGCCACCAAAACAAGGGACTGCCATTCACACCACCCCTTGCATGGGGGGCTCATCAGGCAGGGAAGTGCATTCAGGGCAAATGGAGCCCAAATCAAATGCACCTTCATATCAATCAAAAAGAAATGCTAGCTGTACAGAATGCACTGACAGCCTTCAAGGACTACCTTCAAACAGGACAACTAATTGTAAAGACGGCCAACACCACAGTTATGTGGTACATAAACAAGCAGGGGGGGGTACACATTCCTACCCCCTCTGCAAACTAGCCATGGCATTCTGGAACATGGCCTTGATTTTTCAAGTACAACTACAAGCTCAATTCCTGCCAGGACAGCTGAATATTTTGGCAGACTAACTAAGCAGAAATCTCATGGACCCACACGAATGGAAACTGGAATCACAGATTTTCAACATGTTGATACACAAATGGGGGAGCCCAGACATAGATCTTTTTGCCTCACCCCAGAACTACCAGATGGACAAATTTTGAACAAGAACTCTTCACAAAAAAGCCTGGAAAGTGGATGCTCTGTCTTTCAGCTGGGAAAGTTCTGCTTTTTCCCTTAGAACTGATCTAGTTCTCATAATAAAAACCCTATTCCCACTCTAAGGCCTGGCACTTGCTCACTAAAGCAATTATATAAGTCAGCACTAAAAAATTAAAAGCACTACACCCTCACAAACTCCCCTTGAGTACTTTTTTCCCCATTGGCCCTTTTTTTCAATTATAAAGGAATTCCCAATACTATTCTAACATGTCCAAAGGTCAGTTGTTAATCTCCTCTCCAGTCCAGCTGGTGAATCTGGGAATCTTGAGGCAATGTTACAACTGCCTCATGTACACAGACAACCCTCTCCTCCTCCCAACAAATTCCAACACATGTGAGAGATGCAACCATAAAGCCAAACTGGAGGCTAAGCTCTCTCAACTCAGTACTGGCGTAACCAGTCAGGAGGAGAAGGAAACCACACTCACTACAATTCCAGTCTCACATAGACCTACTACGACAGCAAACCAAACACATAAACACACAAAAACATACTCGGAGGCTCTAAATAAAAATCTGCCTAAGCAGCAGAGACCTCCAAAGCAGACACCCAAGCAACTGCTACCCCAAAACAAAACACGTGCAACACATAGCTCACAAAGCCAGTGTGCCGAACAGTCACAGCCCTTAAGGCTAAACAACACACTTGATACACTTGTAATAGGTGACTCTATCGTCAGGCACACTGACGTCCCACTCACCAGGCTGAACAAGAAGAAGGTCACGGTGAGCTGCCCGTCGGGTGCTAGGATCCGCCACATAACACAAGCACTCAGGTCACTCCAAGGCAAGTACAAATATGACTCAGTCATTGACCATGCTGGTGTGAATTACCTGAGACGTACCTCCCTGGACTACATGAAAAGAGACAGAGGAGCTCTCTGAGCATGTAGCCCAGGCCGGTATGACCCTGACCTTGAGTAGCATCTTACCCTGACCAAGAATGATGCCACAATATGAAGACAAGGTGATCAATTTCAACAATTGGCTTAAGTATTGGTGTCATTCAAAGGGGATCCAATGCCTGTCTGCCTGGGTTGACATGCTTGACAAGCCATGATGCTTCGCTAGGACGGCTTGCACCTGTCTTCGGATATTGGCAAAGGCTCTTGCCACCCCCATAGTGCCTTTTTTAGGCAAGGCTCAAAAGACAAACCCACCTCCATAGGTATCACAAGGGATAAGAAACTAAGAGTAATGCTACTCAACGCCAGAAGTCTAAACCTCAAAATGCACGCACTCGAAACTCTCCTTAGCATGGAGAACATCGATATCTGTGCAGTAACAGAAACCTGGTTCAAGGCTCCCGAGAGCACCCCATCACTACCAGGTTATACTTCATACCATGTTTTTTGGCCCCAAAACTTGGACCGAACCACAAAAGGAGGGGGAGTATCAATATCTGTCAAAGATACCCACACCTCCAGGTTGGTGGCACAGCACGAAGCATCAGAGACTATCCATGTGCAACTAACAGTGGGTAAAACTGCCTTCCAGTTTATAGCCTGCTACAGACCACCCTCCCAAACCCAGGAACCCCACTCGGCCTTCCTGAGAACAATGGAAAATATAAAGTTCTCTCCAAACACCATTATATTGGGCGACTTCAACTACCCTAACATAGACTGGGAGCATTACTCTAGCTCCAACACCCTAGCCCAAAGGTTCCTAGAATTTATAAACTCAAATGCTATGGAACAACTTGTTGCCACACCCACAAGAGGGGAAAACATACTGGACCTGATCATCACCAACATGGGGACTCTATGCTCCAGACCAGAAGTGTATCCCTCACTGGTAAGATCAGACCATAAACTAATCTCACTAGATATTCACATCCCAACCCCAGCCCCTGCCCAGAAAACCACAGTGAAAAACTTCTCTAAAGCAAATTTCACACTCCTCAAAACCGAGGTGGAATCCTTCAAAGCCCCCGGGCCTGTGGAAAATACGGCCCAGACCGCAGAATCCTTTATAAACGCATTCTATGAACACCATCAGGAATGCATGGATCATGCAATCCCAAATAAAACAAAGACCCAATCCTCCAAAGTTAGTCGTCCTGTCTGGTGGACCCCAACCATAAACAAACTATACAATAGAAGGAGGAAGCTACTACTTGATAGAGCAAAATCCCAAAAAGGGAAGGCATCTCTGATCAGTATTAGCAAAAAACTACGGGCACTCATCAAATCGTCTAAGGCCAGCTTCGAGAGAAAAATTGCACAGGACACTAAGGATAATCACAAGGCTTTCTTTAGTTATGTTAGGAACCTGGGTGGGAATTCCCAGATATGCTCAGAATTAATCCAAAATGACAAAAAATACACTGAACCCACAGACATTGCCAACATCCTAGCTGACAGGTTCAGCACAAATTTCTCCCCCCCCTTCCCCACCAAAAGGGCAAATATCTATCCCAGCAGAGTGCTGCCCCCCTGACATTGCAGATGTTCAGGTAAGAGCCGCCCTCTCCAAAGCAAAAAACACAGCATCAATGGGACCAGACGGTGTCCCAGGCTGCGTCCTACATGAACTCCAAGAAGAACTAAACCCAAACATAAAACTGCTGTTCAGTCTCAGCCTTACTACAGGATATGTACCCAAAGAGTGGCGTACAGCAACAGTGGTCCCTCTCCACAAAGGTGGTGCCTCAACGGATCCTGGAAACTATCGCCCCATAAGCTTGACTAGCTTGGTCTGCAAAGCTATGGAAAGGATCATCATGGACCTCATAAATAAAGATATTGGGGACCTACAGACACTGGATCCTACCCAGTTCGGCTTTGTTAAGGGCAGATCCTGCCTCTTAAACCTGGTCGATTTCTTTGAAACAGTCACCAAGGCCATTGACGAGGGGAAGGTGGTCCACACAGCCTATCTGGACCTTGCAAACACCTTCGATACAATACCCCACTCGGGCATTATAGATAAACTCACCAGCTTAAATATAAACCCCTATGTCACTAGATGGGTTGCAAACTGGCTCAAGGACAGAGCCCACATGGTTAGAATTGCTGGAGCCATGTCAGACTCCAAACCAGTTACAAGTGGCGTCCCACAAGGCTCAGTCCTGGGACCTCTCTTGTTCGGTATATATTTCTCGGAGGTACAGGCTAACACGGAAGGACTGTGGCTGACCAAGTTTGCAGATGACTGCAAACTGGGCGCCATAATAGACTCTCCAGCCTACACAAGCATCCTACAAAAGGACCTCATAGAAACAGACAATTGGTGCCAGAGCCATGGCCTCAAGCTAAACGCCAAAAAGTGTATAGTCATCCCCTTTGGCAAAAATAAAGTGCTCACAAATTACCACATAAGTGGTAATCCATTAAGTACGGAAGAAGTAATTAGGGGCCTGGGGACCCAAGTTGATAGCAATCTCTCATTTGACAACCACGTGGCCAAAGTGGTTAGAAAAACATTTTATATAGCCCACCTAATCATGAAGGGATTCACATCTAGATCAGGGGAGGTCATCGTGCCTCTTTACTCATCCCTCATCAGGCCCATAATTGAGTACAATGCCCCTTTTGGGATGTACCTTACCAGACACCTGCAGCAACTGGAAAGACCCCAAAAGTTCCTCACCAAGAGGATCAAAGTGCTCAAACAGATGCCATATGCTGCCCGGTTAAAGAAACTCCAGCTCTACTCAGTGGCATACCGCCTGCTCAGAGGCGATCTGTGCCTGACATATAAAGCCATGTCCAACCCGGAATTAATGGACATGCTGCACCTCAGAAAATCCAAATCCCATTGAGCTACGTGCTCGAGAAACTTGAACCTCAGCACTGAAATAAATAGGACATGCTGGAGGGACAGATTCATAACCCAGAGGCTCCCTTCACTCTGGAATAAAAATCCCAGTCCAGGTTAGGCAGAGTCCCTCATTGACTCTCTTCAAGAGGAATCTTGATGAGTGGATGGGAGATAGTACAGTTTTGTACCTACCATAAATGTAGATGTCCGAACAGGATAGCATCTGCAGTCATAACAAATGGGTTGTCCTGTCGTCAGGCAGCCCTTCGGTCGGCCGGATTCCAAAGTCTGGGTCCGGCTTCGGCTGATGTCGCACTTCACCCGACGTCATCTCTGCTGGTCTTCGGGTATAAAGGCATCAGCCGACGCCATTTTCCTCAGTGTTTCTTGCCCCAGATGCCAGTTGCCCTCTTGGAAAGCTAAATTTTGGATAAATGCCAATGTTTCCAAAATAGTAGAAGGCAAACACAAAAAATAAGCATGTATGTACATATATACAAACAAATACACCATAAGAGACTCCCCCCCAGCTAGCTATTAGGAGGGTACATACCCTAGGAGTACCACAGAGGGGAAGGAGGGTGGGTAATCCTGCCTGCAGATGCTATCCTGTTCGGACATCTACATTTATGGTACGTACAAAACTGTACTATGTCCTTCAAGGATGCATCTGCAGTCATAACAAATGGGTAGAATACCATAGCCAAACTAGGGGAGGAGGAAGAAGAATTATGGTGTAGTTAGGATCCCTTGCAATACAGCAGTGGCAAACCCTGCTCGGGATCTAGAGTATAGAGGTAAATTGTAATGCTTGGCAAATGTATGCACGGAGGTCCAAGTAGCCGCCTCAATAATGTCCTTGGTTGCCACTCCTCGTAAGAAAGCTGTGGTAGTGGCTGTAGCCCTTGTAGAATGAGGTCTTATGTTCTGTGGAATTGGTTTTCCATGGTAGGAGTAACAGAATCTTATGCAATTTCCTATCCATTTGGAGATTGTCTGTTTGGAAATTGCTTTTCCTTCCCTTCCTGTTGCATAGGCTACTAAAAGCTGGTCAGTTTTTCTGTTACTTTTGGTTCTGTCCAGGTAGTAGCGTAACTGTCTATGTACATCCAAGGTATGCAGCAGTCTTTCCGCCCTGTTCTGTGGATTGGGAAAGAAGGTAGGTAGGTGGATTGCCTGGTTTAAAGACACTCTGGATACCACCTTAGGCATAAATGTAGGATTAGTTCTCATGGACACTCTATCTTGATGGAAGATTAGGAAGGGCTGTACTGCCATTAAGGCCTGTAGTTCCGAAACCCTCCTTGCTGAAGTAATTGCCAGTAGGAAAGCAGTTTTCCATGATAGGTGTTGAAGATCTGCTGTTGCTGCTGGTTCAAATGGAGGAAGTGTCAATTTTTCTAGCACAAAGTTCAAGTCCCATGCTGGTAATGGTGGTTTCCTAGGAGGTTTTACATTCTTGATCCCTCTGAGGAACTGCCTGAGTAGAGGATGCGAAAAGACAGGTTGATCGAGGCTGTATTCTGCGGAAATAGCTGATGCATGTATCTTGATGGAGGAATAGGACAGGCCTGTATGTAGAAGCTCTGCCAAGTACTCCAGGATGTTAGCAATATCTATGTTCGACACATCTTTTCCTCTTTCAGTACTCCAAATGACAAACCTTTTCCATTTTCCTGCATAGTTCCTTCTTGTTGAAGGTCTGCGGGCTTCAAGGATAATGTCTTTAACCCTTTGGGATAAGTCTGGGTTAGTTGCTGTTATGTGATGTTCCAGGCAGTCAGTTACAAGGTTTTTAGGTTTGGGTGCATGGTGTTGTAATTGTTCTGCGTTAACATCAAAGGCATCAGGGGTATTGACCACATTCTCCCCTGAGACATGCTCCTCAGCAATGGATACCAGTGTTGTCTTGGCCAATTCGGAGCTATCAGAATTATCCTTGGACGTTCCTCTTTGATTTTCAGTAGTACCTTGTGCATCAAAGGAAGAGGTGGGAATGCATATGCTGTCAGGCCTTTCCAACTGAAGGATAGAGAGTCCACCTTCCATGCAAGTGGGTGGTATGTCCTTGTGCAGAATTTTTTGAGCTGGTGATTGAGTGGGGATGTGAATAGGTCTATTTGTGGCATTCCCCATTTCTTTGTGATGGCCTTGAAGGTGTCCGGGTGTAGCATCCATTCGTGAGCATCCGAGGTGGTTCTGCTTAACATGTCTGCTAGGGTGTTTTCTTTTCTCGGCACAAATATTGCCTGTAACTGGATGTTGTAGCTCAGAGCCATATTCCAAAGGTCCAGAGTCATTCTGCATAGGGGGTATGAATGAGTGCCTCCCTGTTTGTTGATGTACCACATGACTGTGGTGTTGTCTGTCCTTATCATTAAATGGCCTTCTTTGAGGAATGGTCTGAATTTCTGGATTGCTAGTTTTACTGCCAGCATTTCTTTTTGGTTTATGTGCAGGTGCAGCTGGTCTGGAGTCCACAATCCTTGTATGCATTTGTCCAACATGTGCGCCCCAGCCTAGGTCTGAGGCGTCCGTTGTGATGGTTTGGTTTGCTTGAAAGTTGTGGAAGGGCAAGCCTGGGTTTGACTGGCATGCTTGAGCCCACCATAGGAACTCTTGTTTCAGGCATGGGATTAGTGGGATTTCGGTTTCTAAGCTGTGCCTGTGTTGAGACCATAAATTCTTTAGGTACCACTGTAGCTTTCTCATATGCAGTCTGGCATGGGGACCAGGATTATGCATGATGCCATGAAGCCCAAGGCCTGCAGTACTTTTCTTGCTGTTAGTTTGTTCTGCTTTGTTAATGCCAAGAAGTAAAGAGGAGTTGTTCTTGTTTTTCTGCAGTTAGGAATGCCATTTGTTTTACTGTGTCCAATTCCGCACCCAAGAATGTTCTTGTCTGGGATGGTATCAGTCTTGACTTTTTAAATTGACTGTGTATCCCAGGGCTTGTAGTAAGCAAATGACTCTTTGTAAATCTGTTGTCAGCTTGCTTTTGTTGTCCGCTTGTAACAGGCAGTCGTCCAGGTATGGATAAATTTGGATTCCCTGTAGCCTGCAATGAGCGATTACTGATGCCAGGCATTTTGTGAATACTCTGGGCAGTAGATAAGCCAAAGGGCAATGCTGAGAATTGATAATGCTCTGATCCTGCAAGAAATCTGAGGTATCTTCTGCAATTTGGTCGTATGGGGACGTGCAGGTATGCCTCCTTGAGATCTAGAGTTACCAGCCAACACTCCTTGCCCAGCATGGGAAGAAGTTGCTGTAGGGTCAGCATTTTGAATTTTGGGACAATGATGTATGTGTTTAAGACGGACAGGTCGAGAATAGGTCTCCAACTTTTCTCTTTTCTTGGTACTAGGAAGAGTCAGGAGTAGAATCCTTTGCCCTGTTCTGTTATTGGTACTCTTTCCACAGCTCTCATCTTTTTTAATTGAGCTATCTGCTTTAGAGCTTCTGTTTTTTGATTTGGAGGTAGGTTTGGCATTCCTCTTTTTACTGGTAAGGTGTGGAAGTGGAACCTGTAGCCTTGGTCTATGGTTTGCAAAATCCACTTGTCTTTTGTGATATAGTGCCAATTTTTCGAAAATAAGGCTAACTTTCCGCCTAAAGGGGCTGCTATTTGCTCCCTGGTAGGCGGTGTCAGAGCCAAGTCACTGTGATTGTCCTGTTGCAGTGGCAGTGGTTGTGTCTGTGCCTCGCTGGTTATTGCCTTGCCACTGGCGTCCTCTGTAGGCACCTCCTCTGGATTGATTTCTGCCCCTAGAGCGTCTATTCCTGCCTCTTTGAGATTTTGAGGAGTCTGGAAAGGACCAATTTTTGGCAGGCCAGTTCCTGCTAAACCTTGGGGGCTGAACCTGTAATAAATCCTTAACTGTTTGTACAGATTTTGCCTTCTCTTCCATTTTCTTCATTACTTGCTGAGCAGGGGTACCAAATAGACTGGCCTTATCCATAGGAGCATCTAACAGCTTTGCTTTAACATGATCCGGCAAGACCTGTTCTTTCAACCATGCATGCCTTCTTATCACTGTGCCAGTCATGGCTGATCTAAATGAAGCCTCCAGTGCATCATAGCCACATTTTAAAGAATGGTTACTAACCTGCTGAATGTTATTCACCATTTCTAAAACATATTTCTTATCTAAGGAGTCATCAGAGGACAGCTTCTTAGTTAACTGATCAAGCATAAACTCTTGGTATTGGATCATATGAAACTGACAGTTTAAAGCTCTAGCTGAGAGAGTAGCAGAGGTGTAAACTTTTTTCCCCCATCTCTCTAAGGATCTGGATTCCCTTTCAGAAGGGAGAGGGTTTTTTGCTGAGGTCGAAGCTACTGCCTTAGGCCCCTGGGATATAGTCTCAGGATCTGCAAGTGGGGCCTTGTATAGGTGGTGATGAGTGTCTGGCACCCTGTAAAATCTATCTGGTTTGGCAGGGGCTGGAGGTAAAGTATCTGGAGCAGTGCAAACATCATTAAATGCATCATCCACAACAGGCAGAACTGGAGGTATAGCTAAGGGCCTATGTTGTGGTAAGTGCAGAAAGGTCCTAAGCCTTTTTCTTGAATCTGAGAAATCTTGTCCCTACCATTGGAATTGTTCTCTCATGGCATGTAAGGTTTCCCCAAAGGAAAATTCCTCTGGTGGAGAGGCAGATGGAATGGATTCTTCAGCATCGGAATCTTCATAAGTAGAAAAAGGAGCCTCTGGCTGATCTGTAATGTCTGAGTCATCCGAAGAATCATCAGAGGACACTGGCTCGGGGCTCTGCTCTAGGTCTCTTTTCTGGAGGCTGAGAGGCCCTGTCTGGGTGAGATTGGGATCCCCTAATTAAGGAGATTAAATCCTCTGCCAGAGTAAGCATTTGTGAACTAGAAGTGGGCCTGTGTGAGGGGGCTTAACAGGCACTGATTTAACAGTTTTAGCTGCTTTAGCCCTGGCAAAGGCCTTTATAGACATGGCTGCAGGAGGCCTAGCAGCACCACGTGCTGGGGTAGAGACATCCAAAGGGATGGTGTCTGATAATTCACTAGGAACCACAGTAGTAGGCAAAACTTCAGAGGCCGATTCAACTAAGGTAGCAGGAGCCTCGGTAGTAGTCATGGATTCGCTGAAGATTGACCCGTTTTCGGTTTCGGCGAAACCGAGACACTCATGCTTGCTTAACCGTGGTTTCGGCCGAAACCGCGGACCGCGAGTGTCGGTCTTTTTCTTTGCGTTTAACAATTTGGGTAGTCGGAGGATCTGACGGCATAATGTACGCAAAATCTGAGCCGAAAAACTGTTCAGCAAACTCCGACCGACGCCTAAGCGTTCGTCGGTTGAAGGAAGCACAGGCTAAACAGGCTGCTACGTCGTGGTCTGGGCCTAAACAAGGTAGGCAGTAAGAGTGGAAATCTTTATGAGGTATTTGTTTCCCACAAGTTAAACAGTTATTTACTTTTTCTGACATCGGCTGAGGCAAGAAAGAGTCCCTAACGGGGTACTTAGCTTTTTAGAAGTCTTCAAAGTAGTATTCGGTAGTAGTAATCTCTGGATCTGACCGACCGGCACTTGCGAACAGCTTCTGCTTCGGGCGCCACGCGGCAAGAAAGACTGAGGAAAATGGCGTTGGCTGATGCCTTTATACCCCAAGACCAGCAGAGATGACGTCGGGTGAAGTGCGACATCAGCCGAAGCCGGACCCAGACTTTTGAATCCGGCCGACCGAAGGGCTGCCTGACGACAGGACAACCCATTTGTTATGACTGCAGATGCATCCTTGAAGGACATCATAGGGTTACCCCGGGTATCACTTCTGTGTCACTGTTAGACAGAGGCACAGTATACTAACCTCGAAAAAGGGCATAGCAAAATTCATTTAAAATGGGTGGCGAAAGCCAAACACACTCTGGCTAGGCTTATAAATGCCCTAGGGCAGATAGCCTAGTATGAACCTATGAACGTATAAAAGTCAAACAGGACAAACCAAAAATGATTTTGATTGCTCCAGACTGGCCTCGCCAACACTGGTACCCACTCCTACGCAGTCTGTCTCAAATCTCTCCATGGCACCTGCCTCAGACACCTTCCTTACTGTCTCAGCAGAACAACCAAATTCTGCACCCTCAGCTCCAAACTGAATCTTGCAGCTTGGCTAATCACTAAAATTCCCCCTTAGCATCCCCTCAGCAAACTTGTGATGGATGTCATTTTGGGGGCGAGAAGACCTAGTACTAGAAAATCTTATGCTGACAAATGGAAAAGATTCTGGGCCTGGAATCATTCTCAAGGGATAAGCACAGCAGTGCCCAACTTACCTCAGATTTTGCAATACTTAACTGAGATACTTCACAAGGGCCTGTCTTTTTCTTTCATAAAAATCCATGCTTCATCCATTTCAGCTCATTACAACACAGAACCTCCCCTCTTCTCTCATCCTCTGCTAAAGCAGCATCTCAGAGGGCCCAAAAACTTGAGACCACCCAGGAGAGCTCCAACCCCTGCCTGGGACCTTAACTTTGTATTGGAGAAACTCACTCTCCCTCCTTTCAAACCAGCTGCTACTGCAGACTTAAAATTTCCCTCCTGGAAAACAGCCTTCCTTTTAGCAATCACTTCGGCTAGAAGGATTTTTGAATTACAGGCCCTTATGGCAGTGGAGCCTTTCATCATTTTTCATGCGGACAGGGTGTCGCTCAGGACCAACCAATCCTTCATGCCCAAGGTGGTATCCAGCGTGGCTCTTAATCAGACCATTCATTTGCCAACTTTCTTTCCCAATCCCCAGAACAAGGAGGAGCGGATTCTGCATTCATTGGATATTCACAGACAACTTCAATTTTACTTGGACAGGACTAAATCTCGAAGAAAATCTGAACAACTGCTGGTAGCATTTGCTGCAGGTGCAGAGGGAAAGGCTATTTCAAAGCAAACCATTTCCAAATGGATAAGCCATTGTATTCATTTCTGCTATAAGCACCATGGAAAACCTATCCCTCAGGGGATCAGATCACATTCCACCAGGGCTGCATCTACTTCTACAGCCTTTCTCAGAGGTGTTCCTACCAGGGATATTCTAGAAGCTGCTACCTGGAGTTCAGTTCATACTTTCACCAAACACTATCATTTACCAATTTTCTCTAAATCCAGAGCTAGCTTTGCCACTGCTGTTTTGCAGGGCGTTATAGCCGGTCCTAATGCTGTATAAATCCATCCTCCCAACCATAGCTTTGGGAATCTACCCAAATGTAATGACTGCAACAGTGAAACACGAATAACATAGTACAGTTGTGTACACTTACCATAAATGTAGATGTTCGAGTGTATTCACTGTTGCAGTCCTGGTTACCCTCCCTCCAGCCCCGTTTTTTTCTCTTACTATGCCTCTACTTTCTTTTACTACACTTAAAAGCCTTTTTGGTGTATTTGCTTTTGTTTGGAGGTACATTTTTTGTGTTTTAAATTATTCACACACACACACACACACACACACACATATATATATATATATATATATATATATATATATATATTTTGCTCCCCATTTGGGAGGCACCTGACATCTGGGGCAAGAAAAACTGATGTAATGGTGTCGGCTGCATGTTTTATACCCCTGACGACCTGACGTCATGGAAGAAGGGACAGCAACCGATGCAGGACCCAAGACTTTGTTAATCAGACCAACTGAGGGCAACCTGCCAGCCGTTTACTCAAATGTAATGACTGCAACAGTGAATACACTCGAACATCTACATTTATGGTAAGTGTACACAACTGTACTTTCTGGGGTGCAGTATCCAGGGTTGATATAGACGGTGAGACAAAAGGAAAGGGAACCATACTTGACAAGACCTGAAAGGGGCAACGAGGATAACTGTGCTCTTCAACTGATGTGCCTTCTGTAAGAATTTGGGAATTAGAGGCAATGGAATAGACATAAAGGAGACTGGAAAGCCAAACATGGACTAGAGCATCTCTATGTGACTCTCCCAGAGTGGGGATCATGGCAAAGAGCCCAGTGGATTTGTTGTTGTTGTGGGGAGATGCAAAAAGATTCCAGCAAGGCTGACCCCACTAACTGACTGAGAATGGACTTGCTGAGTTTGTCCACTAACACACTGGATTTCGTCAGGATGTACGTTGCCATAAGAAAGCGATTGGAGGAGATCACTCCCTGCCAGACTCTCATTGCCTCTGGACAATGGGGAGAAGATCAGGTCTCCCTCTGTTTGTTATGTCCAAACAACAGACATGTTGGTTTGAATCACAATCATTCCAACAGGAAGGGTGTCCTGGAAGGCTTGCAACGCTAGGAGTTCATAGGTTCATAGGTTGGTACTAGGCTATCAGCCCTAGGGCCTATACAAGCCTAGCCATAACAATTCCCTGGCTATTTCTTCCCACATTATTTACTTTCCTGGACCCCTGTCTAGCAGGGCGACTGACGTGATCCCTGGGGTGAATTTCCTTTCTCCCATCCAATCGTCAAGGTTCCTCTTGAAGAGATCCAAAGAGGCACTCTGCTTGACATGTATGGGCAATCTATTCCAGAGTCTGGGGAGTCACTGGGTCAGGAACCTATCCCTCCAGCATGTTTTGTTTATTGTGATGACAAGGTTTAGATCCCTGGAGCGTGTAGCTCTGAGGGATTGGGATTTCTTTAAGTGTAGCATGTCCAACAGCTCTGGGTTTGACATGGCCTTGTATGTTAAGCAGAGATCGCCTCTGAGTAGACGATATGCGACAGAGTATAGCTGGAGTTTTTTACAGGAGTACTGCTCTCATCTCTAGGACACTGATATGAATTGGTCTCTTCTGGGGACAACATACCTTGGAACGTACATCCCAAGAAATGCCCCGCCCCCCACCCCAGTTGGCAGACACCCGTGGTTACAGTGGCTACTTGGGGCAACAGAACAAGAGGGCTGCCATGGGAAATTTCATCTGACTGAATCTAGCAATATAGGTTTTCTTTGCATGCTTGTGTGAGTTTGATTGTAAATACGAGAGGTGGTGAAGAATTAACTACTGAACAGCTGAACTCCATTGAAGAATGTGAATATAAAATGGGCAATAGGAACTAAGGTTAAGGCTGTTACCACTGACCCGAAGGTTTGAAGAGTGTGGCTGGGGGAGAAGGGTTTGAGATGTGAGATAACTTGCTCCACCTGACACATGATGGTTTGCACTCGATGCGGTGGAAGGGAGGCTATCTCATTGTCTGTGTCCAACTGAACGCCTATGAACTCAAGTCTCTGAATGGGATGACGATGAGACTTGCAGATGCTGACTGAGATGCCTAGGTATTGACATCACTGGAGCAAATAGTCCCTGGATGTCTCTAAGAGATGCCTGGTTGAAGCAGGGAGGAGCCAGTCGTCTAGGTATGGAAACACTCAGAATCCCAGCAGTCTCAAGTGAGCTGCTACCAGTACCATACATTTAGTAAACACCCTGGGGGTTGTAGTGAGACCAAAGGGCAGGATTACTGGTAGTGGCTGGCCTCCAGACAAAAGTGTAGACATCTTAAGAAGTGTCCATTAATGCTGATATAATAGTATGCATCCTGAAGAGCAATAGAGCATATCCAGTTTTCCTTTAGTAGAAATGGCAGAATGGACTGAACCATGACCATTTGGAACTCTGACTTCTTTACAAATTGATTCAGTTTGCTGAGGTCCAGAATAGATCCCCTGTTTTCTTTAGCACTAAAAAGAATCTTGAGTAGGTTCTGAATCCTCTCTTATCTGGTGGGACCTCATGGATAACTGTTTGGTCTAGCAGCTTTTGAATTTTCTAGAGTTGCTGCCTCCCTTTGACTGGGGGGAACATGGGGGAGTCTTTCCCTTTTGTTCGGGATAATTTGTGAAAATGGTATGAAACATATTGGAAATGATTTTCTGCACTTCAGTATCTTTTGTGACTCATGCCCAGACATCTGGGTGCCGAGACAAGCACCCCGTGACTGCCACCAGAAATTGGCAGTCAGGCAACCTTTCAGGAGTGCTGAAAGGGTTTATCCAAAAAGGAGTCTTGCAAACCCTGGTTCTGTAGGCTTTCTTTGCCGTAAAGATGGCATATTTCATTAGAACTCTCCCCTCTACCTCAGGGGGAGATATCCTCATATGAGACTTACAGAGCCACATTTTCCTACTTCCTCGATGATGCCTGGAAAAGGATCGCTGAGGGGTAGAAAAAGGTATCCCTATGGCAGACAAGGTCTCTCCATCCTATTCAATCTGGGAAAGCATTTCCTTAACAGTGGGGCCAAATAAAGATGATCCATCAAAAGAGCATTGATAAATGAAGACTTGAAAGTCTCTGCAAAGTCACACAAGTGCATCCAGGCACATCTCCTAATGGCTATATCTGAACCACTGCCCATGGGGTACCCTCAACAGTATAAAAAATTAACCTCATGGATGCATTAGAGATGGAAAGAAGAGCAGCCAGCTGTGAAGAAGACTTCTTAAAGTCTTCCATGAACATAGACTTGGAGAGGGATTTGGAAAGCTCTTTAGTCAAAGACAGCCAGTCTAATGAAATGTGCCAAGTAGTTCAGAGACCGTAAAGCAAAGGTCACTGAGGCACAGATGTACCTCCCGAATCTGTCCAATGCCCTGGACTCTCTGTTAGGGTGATAGAGGAGCTCTGTTCTGCCACCACAACCATGGCATCAACAGGGACTCCCTTTGCTTCACTGTGCCCTATCCTTGGGGGGTGGGGGGTGGGCAAGGAATTTATCAGGATGACAGGGAATGGGTTTTACAGTATCAGGTTCCTTCCACACCCAGTGAGAGACTAGATCTATAAGCTTATCTGCTGGGGAGTCATCCACAATGTAGATGGGTCAGACTCAAAAGATTCCAAGAACACTGACTCCAACTGGGAAAGGGAACTGGAGGACCATCCACCTTAATGCCTGAGAATTTTCAAGATGCCTTTGAAGGATATTTAATCCAGTGAAAACCTTGGGGACCCCTTCCCTTCATCGAAGTCAGTGTCTTTGGTGAGAGACTCCCGAGGGAAGTCTGTGCGTCTCCTCTTGCATTTTCTCTTACAGGGAGTCTCCTCAGTGGGAGGGCCTGTAAAGGTGTCTAAAGAGAGGCAAAAGTTCTCGAGGGGGAGTGTCTGTAAGCTTGACAGGGCTGGCTGTCCCGTGTGATAGGTCTAAGGGGATCAGAGCTCAGACCCAATAGCTTCGGGGCTGTAGGAAAGCAAAATGACTGGGAGGAGCCATAGCTGACTGCACCAGCACCAAAGCTCCTGATGCCACCATGCCATGACCCCACCCAGACCCCTGCCTTGAAGTGGGAGTCGGACACGAGCTGCCCAATGCTGAAACCCCAAGGAGCAGGGATGGCTGCAACAACCTCAGAGTCAAACCCAGTCCCCCAGACCAGGCACTGACGCTTCAGCTCCAAGACTTGTCCTGGTCCAAGGGAATCTGTGCCGAACAAGTCAGGGTAACAGTCGGAGTTGAAGACATAGATATCTTTTTATCCAATGCCAACACTCTTGGCTTTCTTGGATCTGAAGGCTTTGTAATCGCCAGTTGGATCAGAGAAGGAGACATCACAGTATGGGAAACAGAAGGATGGCTCATGGATCCAATGGGAGACAGAGTCAGTACAACCCCCATCTGAATCTAAGCTCTGAGTAACTTCCTCATTATCCTATCCACTTCGGCTTCGGAAAGGCTACTGGATGACCTGATGGAGGAAGTGGCAAATTGGAGCTAAGACTCCTCACTCCTTGGGGTCTCTTCTAGGAAGGGAGAACAAAGCCGAGGAGAGAGAGGCTCCAGAAAGAGCCCTGGGGACCGGGTCCTTGGAGACATAGAATTGGTACTTGTCAGATCCAACTGTTTTTGCTTCAGATGCAATTTTTTTTTAACTTTTTTAACTTTAGTAGGAGGCTCCAAAGAAAGACTTGACTTACGAGAGCAGGTTGGAGACCACTTTCATGATTCCTTAGCCTGCTAAGAGGCTTTAGGTATTTTTGCGGGGGGTTGAGTCCCTGGAACAGAAGACGATGGTAGCAAGCCCTTTAGGACCAGTTTGTTATGATGGTCACTAATGGTCCTAATTCCTGCACAAATGGAACTGTAGGTATTTAAGTTTGAAGCACCCAGACAATGGACACACTCCCTGTGGACATCAGAATTAGGAATCTTGTACCCACAGGAAGTGCATTTCTTAAATCTAGTGGGTTTATCAGCCATAATTACAGGAACAAATTGTAAAGAGAGAACCAAACTTTTTTTTTTTTAATAAGCTACCAATAATGGCACACTGAAGGGTAGGAAGAAAGAAAGAAAGAAAGGAGGAAGAGAAGTACCAGCAATGGCACTGAGAGCTACCCTAGGTAGAAAAATAACAGAAAAACTGGGATTTACAATCCTAACATGATATAAAATCATGAAACTAAGACAAGGGAGGAAGAGGTGATGAGAATATGTAAGAATATAGAAAAAAACAAGGAAATTGAACTAATTGAAATTGAAAAATATTCCCCAAAGCTCTGTGAGAAGGATCCGTGTCTGTAGCGATATGGCGGCAAACAAGATCTGGGGTATTATGGGTAAAGGGAGGGGCTTGAGAATTGGATCCAAGAGTCTAGTAAATGTGTCTGAGTCGGATCCAAGGTCAGATTCAAGACCCATCAGCTGGGGAACAAATAAACAGGGCATCAGATCTCTGGACATTTATAACAGCATGGCCTGCACTGCCAGTTTGCTGCCAGGGACGCTGAACACTGACCAGATAACCATAAGGACATTATGCAGATACTAGCAATACATTTACTTCCCCACCCCTTTTTAATGGGATGTTATTACTAAACATTAGTAATGAAAAAAAGAGGAAGGGTGCAAAACAAGAGAACAGGAGTGAGTAGAGTGTGTGACTGTTTTTTTTTTCTTCCCAAAGTGAGCAGGCTCATAATTACATACTTCTGCCTCTATCCTAGCTTCTCTGGATTTAATTAATTCAAGACACTCATATCAACTGCTTTACTTGAACATTGGCAGTCTCAGCTCAAGGAAAGCCAACATCTTAAGCAAATGTCCAATGAGCATATCAACTATTTTACAGAAATTTAAGGATCTTGAGCAAAAAATTATATATATTTTTTCTTGCACACTATTTTAAAGATCCTTTTCTCTTAAATAAATTACAAGGGGAATTTACTGCAAGGCTAATGCACAATAATGAACTATTACTTTACTTTACAATAAAAATACTCCTGTATTAAAAAAAAAACTTTACATATTAATTAAAATTACTAATTTTAAATCTTTACAGTAACAGTAACTGTGTGTGTTTTAAGTAAACTATAAGAAGGAAACCACACTATTCTATTTATCTTATTCACTTAAAACATTACAAACACTAATCAATAATGGCTGGTGACTCCTTGTTCTCTAACATTGCTGGTAAAACCTGGAACTCACTCCCTAGTGACCTGACCTTGCTTTCCTCAATATCACTTTTTAAAAACAAACTGAAAATATATCTCAAAACACTTTGGTTATGCCCTTGTGCTAACCCTGACTAACCAAGTAGGTGCTTCTCTGTTAACCTTTAAAGAATGTGTGTTTTCATATATTAACCTCATCATTCCTAATGTCTTCATGTACTATTCCCTAAAATCCTCATATATTAACCTCATGTCATTTCTTTCATGTTCCTGTATTATTCCCTAAATCATTACATGTACAAATAATCTTAAATCAGCAATGTAAAGTAATGAAAAGAATTGTTTTAAGTTGTAACTTGATTTTTAAATCTGTCATGTAAAATAACTATTATGTGTGTTCATTGGAGCTTTTCTCCCCGGGCCTCTGCTGAAAATGGACATACATCCAGTCAGACCTGCCTGGTCAACAAATGTAAAATAAAATACAAATAAATAAAATAATGCAATGTTTGGTGAATCATGGGAAGACCAATGTATAGAATTATTGTGTGAAGCTTAATTTTACAATTCTTGCTTAATTTACTAGAACAAGTTAAGTCCACAACTGTTGTAGTGAAACGTGCTGCTTACATAATATTGTGTGCAAAGGGACACTAACCAAGATATATTACAGAAAAGAAGAGGAAAGGAAAAAGTAAAAAAAGGGAGAGCTACACAGTGCACTTTCCATTATCACTTAAGGCTTAGTGCAGTGAGGTGGAACACTTTACACGTGCATGCTTCTTGTCATTATCTAAACCAAAATAATAACAACACAAGCAATGTCTCCAAGTCTCGGTACAGAATGTCATGTTTTGCATCACCTTTTCTACGGCAATCTGAGTGTAAACATCTCATATCCTTGGTCTCTCAAATCTCTGATACACATCAGCTATGATTCTCAGCATGCTTTGCTCAGAGAAACATCTAGGTTGTAAAATTTCACCCTTTTGTAAAACTTACTTGAACAACACTGTAAATATCCCAAATGAGGTTCCAAACAAACTCTTACTTGATAAACTCTGTTATTTTCTCTGCATGGAACAGCACCTCCTCTTTGGCCATGGTCAGCAGGTGTTTATTGGCTCCGACCCCTGAGTAAGTGGCTTGAAATGCCAGAGTTAATGTCTTCAGTAGTTTCCCCAGTGGGTTCTGTGTAGATTCAAAAGCCTGTAACAGAGTTCATAAAGCATTACTAAGCACATTTCTAAAGTAGTGCATTTTTGACATTTGGAGACGAAATAAAAATAAAACAGGCTCCTCATATTGAAGACAAATATGATCAAAAAAGCAACTGCAGATTACATAATGTTAGCTATACTCAATTATAATTTATTTACACTTGTTAACAAGGACAGCCCAACAGAGCCACACACCTCTTATCAGTGGTGTCCTGGGAAGAAATGCTCCACAAAACCAAAAAAGATGAGCATGAGCAATGTTTTGCGGTACCTACTTCAAATATCAGAAAAGAATGTGATCAGAACTTCTGGAGCTACTGTAAACTAACTTGTATACCATCTTCCATCATGCAGCACCCCACCCAAAACTTTGGACAGTGCATGTTTTTGGACAGCACACCTCTTCAATAATGGAAGAAAATTAAATAATTATGCTTAAGGGGAAAAGAAAAGAAAAAAACCAGCCAACCAAGCAATCTGAAACCATAGCAACTAAACTGGTAGTGACAGAAAAGCTTAAGCTGAAAGGAAGTAGGCAAAAGGGGATTTAAAAGGGAAGCAGATTTTTTTTTTTAGATATAAAGGAAAAAAAAATGAGGAAGGGGTAGAACTATCAATGCTCAGCAAAGATGGGAGGGACATCATAGAAGGCGCTTAATATATACTTTATTGAAATTTTCAAAGGAAAGCAATGGAATTGTGGCATGCTGATAGGGAGGCAGGACAAATGTGAAAGAAGACACTAGGATAGACAGAATGGAGGCTCAGTGGGTAATGGCTGGCCTTTTGAGGAATAAAGCATTGGCATGCCTCCAAAGTCATGAGAAATCTGAACAATATGATGGAGAACTTTAGCAGAAATGTCAAAGGACAGTAGGACAGCAAGTGTGGTGCTCTTGTATAAGGGGGAGAAGCAGAAAAAAACTCTGATGAAATCTAGACCTGTTAACTTAACAACAGTTGAACTGAACACGTAGATAGAACAAAATCTCACCAAAAACACAGTAGTCACAGAAACACTAGGCTTTAATGAAGCTTTCGGGCTCTCAACCCGTCATCAGCATATAACATTATACATTTTACCACATTTAAATAGAGGAGACAGTTAAAATCACATGACCAAACCAACCAATAAAGCATTGTAAAAGAAATAAAGAGAACATTAAAAGGGAAATACATATACTTCTCACAAAAAATACTTCTCACAAAAAAAAAATATATATATATAAGGTGTTTTCTTAAAAAATACCATAATAATTTACTTAAAAGTATTTTATTATAACACTAACCTAGTTAATATACTATAAATTACTCATTTGTCTCTTAACTAGTACAGGTTTAATACTAGTGGTATTATTTAATCCAGGTAATGTGTCAGCCTGTAACCTTATTATCCATTCTAACTCTCTTAATTCTAAAAGGTTATTAACATCACCCCCCTCATACCCACTTGTATTACATCTATACATCTAAATTTAAAACTGTGTGTATTAAACTCATGTATATGCTTATATAAAGCATTAGTTTGTATTTTTCTACTTATCTCAGATCTATGTTCAATTATACGATCTTTAAGCCTACGTATAGTCTTTCCTACATAAAATGCCTGACACTGCATACAAGTAGCAAGGTAAACTAATTTCATAGTGTTACAATTAGCATTACAATAAAACTGAAATTTCTTGTGTGTAACAGGATGCTTAAAGTTACTATCTATTTCTAAAATATGTTCTCTTCATTTCTTTTACAATGCTTTATTGGTTGGTTTGGTCATGTGATTTTAACTGTCTCCTCTATTTAAATGTGGTAAAATGTATAATGTTATATGCTGATGAAGGGTTGAGAACTTAACAACAGTGTCATGGAAAATCAGAGACAGAATCTTGAGGGGAAGTCTGGAACAACCATCTCCAGGACAGCAACAAAGATGAACTTATGGCCAGAAGACGATAGTAGTCAAATCTGATCTACTTTTATGACTGGGTTAAAGGAGAATTTGAAAGGGCAGTACCAGCAGAGATATTTTACCAAACTTCAACAGGGCCTCTTACCTGGTCCTGCACATGAAACTAATAAGAAAACTGGAGAGATTAGAGTTAGGACTGAGACTGAGGAACTAGATAGCTGTCAGGCTGAATGACAGGACACAGAAGGGCATGATGAGAGGGGACAATGCTGATAATTAAGAAAATAACTATTGAAGTACCACAGAGCTGTGTTTTGAGCATACTACTATTCAGAGAGCTTGTCTATGACATACCTGAGGGAAGAAAGAACAGGAACAACCTCTCTGCAGAAGACCCGAAAATAACTGCAGCTGTACAGGATGGGGGAAATAGTACAGAAAAGAACATAGAAAGGCTGAAGTGAAAGTTGAGGTTTGATGCAAACAAATGTAAAGCACTTCATTTTCACCACAAAACCCTGGTGTGAAGTATCAGCTGGAGAGAATAAAACAGACAAAAAAGAGCACAAAAAAGGACTGAGAGTGTTGTCCACACCTGAAAGGGACCACTGGGAGCAGAGTAAGATGAGAGTCCCATCAGCAAACAGAATGCCCGTGATTACTCTTGTGGGTCAGATTTAAGAAGCAAAGGGGTAATGAATCCACTTTATAGGTCCTTGGTCAGACCACACCTTCTGCATTACATGCCATACTGGAGGCCATGTAAGTATAAAAGGACATCAAGCTAATAGAAGGAATCCAGAGGAAAGCTAGCAGAAAGATCCTGGGAATAAATATGATCAACGGTTAAAGGAGCTAGAACTCTTTCCACTTAGAACCAGAAGAGAAAGGGAGCAACATCGTTGATACTGGTGTACAAGATCATGTCAGGGAGGACTGAAGGGTTCATTCTGAACAATAAAGAAGGAGAATTAGAGGGCACAAGCAACAAAGTGCACTGCCTAACTACTCCCTTGATCTATGAAAGAGGGCACAATGAATGTACTATTGGTATGGGTGGTATAAAAATTATCCACAAAGGCATTCATCAGGAAATGCAAAAAGTGGGGAAATGGTATGGGTAATGGAAGGGGTCTATTACATAAGCAAATGGACTAAATTGTGAACGCTATATAATCGACCCAAACAAAGTGAAAATTAAAAATGTCTAACACATGGGGAAAAAATCCAAATACAACATAAAGTGGGGGGCTTTGCCCCTATACCCCCCTACTTAAATAAATCAACTTCGAGATCACACTACAGTGGAGGAAATGACAAACTCCCAAAACCAGGCCAGTGATTTTTTTCCCTAGGAAAAGAAATCGCTGTTCCGTGCTTTCAGCATTTAGCCATTTCATGTAATCACGCTCGACAAAACAGCGTTTGCTTAAATAATAGGAACCCAATGGAAGACATGGCGTAGAGAGAGAATGCTCAATGTACTTAAAACTGTAGGCTTAACAGTATTATTGTCTTCTGCTGTTAAGCAAGTGCAGTGTAATGTCCATATTTTTTGTATTTAAATTGTAGTATATCTCATTTCACAAAATAAATAATTGCTTAAAAAGTGTACACAATAGCTTATATGATATATGCTTGGCTACATTCTTGCTCTTAGACGGACTACATTGATTAAAAAATACATCCACTCAATCCTTTTCATGCTTCAATCTCAGGAACAAAAAGCTTTCTATTACTGTCTAAAATGAGTGCAGTATCCCATTTTGGATTGGACAGTGGTTAGCTCTGGCAATAAAGTATAGGTGTCCATCAGCAGGGTATTAATATGCAAGTTTTATTTACTTTGTTTACAACGATAGTCCAACTGGGTCAAAAACCCCTTTTCAGCAGAAACCAACAGAGAAAAATACCATACATGAATATACACAGGACAAAGTACACAAAGAGAAAAAAAGTTAAAGCAATTTTTCTAAGAAGGTAACATATTTTACTTATTTACATTTGTTAACCGGGAAGTGTCTGACTGGGTTGAAAAAAAACATTTTCAGCGGAGACCCAGGGAGAAAAGCTCTACAACAAAAAGAACATTATTAAGGTACAAGCAGTAAACTTAGAGTAGTACATTGCTAACAATATGTAAATGAACTTAAAAATATTTTAGCAACATATAACAGCAAAAATACAATATAAATATGCAAGTTGCAGGCATACAGAAATACTTTTTTTTTACAATATATATAAGAGGTACATAAGTAATGTAGCTTTACAAGGTGAGCCACTTCAGAAAGACCAAAATACCAAAATTGGTCATGTAGTTTTACAAGTTAGGTCATCTGAAGTAACAAAGATTATAAAAGAAAAGACAGATATAGTGAGATAGCCCTATGTGGGATGAGCACTATTTAGGCTATCATGTGTAAGATGAGTGGGAAAAAATAGGAAGAATATTAGTTGGGAGCAACACAGGGGCATAGCCAATTATCATTTAAATAGTCTTTCATGGTAGTTTTAAATGTGGACAGGTTGGGGTTTTTAGTTATCTGTGAGGAAGGGTGTTTCAATCTTTGGCTATTTTATGGGAGTAGAGGGAGTTTCCATGATAGTTGCGAGACTGGGTTACTTTTAGCATTAGTTTGATGGATGACCTGAGAAGTCTACAGTTTGTGTTTGGCTGGACTAGGTTTGATAGAGCTGGGCAGTCAGTACGGTTGAATATGATTTTATGGACAAGTGAAAGTTGTTTTAGTAATAATAAGTTGGGAAGTTCTGGCCAGTTGAGCTGTCGGAGAGCAGTGCAGTGGTGTGTTCTGTGGGGTTGGTTGGTAACTAACTTAGCTTTTCTAAATACGGAGCACAAAAACCAGGAAATATATCACACAAACAGGATCCAAGAAAGTGTTGGTGGAAACGCCAAATAAATACCAAAGAGTACTAACCACAGGACAAGTTTATTGAAGTAAAGCGCTTTTCGTCTGCGTAGTACACAGACTTCTTCAGACAAATTACTTAAGTCAACAACAGCTTATATACTTTCCTTAATTCCTTAATTGACTGTTAATGATAACAATCAATCAATTAAGCATAATACAAATATAAAAATAGGTATTACCCAAACGTAGACATAACTATAAGTACAAAAATACAAAGCATTGTTAAAAATGTTGTAAAAACAACTAAAAAAGCTAAAAGAAACTAAAATTAGCTAAAGAATAATAACTTAACCCCACAAAATGGAACTGGTTCTTACCTATACCTAGTAAAATACATGTTTTTAAAGTAAATAAGTACATAGTAAGTATATTTCTGCAACCTATATACACAAATGTAAGTAAATAGGAGTAAAAATAAAGACAGAAGAAAAGATGGCAGGACACTGCTGCTGCTCAATAAAACGTTTAATAAAAACTTTAAAACAAGTAAACGAAGTAAACCAAATGCAGACAAAATGAAAAAAGGTTAGCGCTTTCGGGTTACACCCTTCATCAGACAACAAACACTGCATGCACATTCTTTTTAAAAGGAGTCACAACCAATAAAAACCTTATAGGTCAATGAAACACACGCCTCTTCAGGAGTGTGGGTTTTAAAGGAATAACATCATTTAAACCTGGGGGTAGGTGTGCCATTAAGTCTATAATCCATTTAGTTTCATCCAAGGCAATGAGTAAGTGAGTAAATAGATACAAGACAGGGGTGTAAGAAAATATAAACTATCTTAATAAATTCCTCAGTTTAAGTAAACAACTGATGGAACAACCCTCATTTAAACCGGGAAAAGCATAGGCAAAAAAAAACAAAAAAAAAACAAAAAAAACAAAAAAAAAAAAACAAAAAAAAATGCAGTATAAAATCAAGTTTAATCAGGGTATAGTTATACTTTGTGGGGGTATGTTACTCATAGTTATTCCTTTAGTATTCATACCTTTCACACATCTCCATACATACCTTATACACTCACATACACGTTTTAAGGTGTCTATATTACATTATTATTCTTTATTTTTACTCCTATTTGCTTACATTTGTGTATATAGGTTGCAGAAATATACTTACTATGTACTTATTTACTTTAAAAACATGTATTTTATTAGGTATAGGTAAGAACCAGTTCCATTTGTGGGGTTAAGTTATTATTCTTTAGCTAATTTTAGTTTCTTTTAGCTTTTTTAGTTGTTTTTACAACATTTTTAACAATGCTTTGTATTTTTGTACTTATAGTTATGTCTACGTTTGGGTAATACCTATTTTATATTTGTATTATGCTTACTTGATTGATTGTTATCATTAACAGTCAATTAAGGAATTAAGGAAAGTATATAAGCTGTTGTTGACATTAAAGATAGTCTTAACGAAATGCTTCTTGAGGGCCGACTTCAGCAGGAACAGCACAATTACCTATCCACGTCATATCCTAGGTTCCCTTGCCTTTTTGGGATCCCTAAGATACATAAGGATCTTTATAATCCACCTATGCGTCCCTTAGTTTACGGACGTGGATCCCCTACGTATGCTTGTGCTGAACTAGTAGATTTTATACTATAGAAATACCTGACACAAGAAGAACAAATATGTAAGGACTCGTGGACCTTCTTGGCCAAAATAGGTGAAATCACCTTTGACCCCAATATCAACTTTCTTACTGTTGATGTCAAAGACCTTTACACCTGAATACCCCTAGAATTGGCCAGTGACTGGGTGGGTATTACCCTTAAAAGGAATCAAGCACCAGCTGCAGAAATATCCTTAGTTCTTGAACTTCTAGAGATTATTTTACATAACAACTACTTTTTGCTGGGTGAGAATTTTTACCTACAAACAACTGGGGTGGCCATGGGCTCGCCCTGTGGGGCTAGCTTGGCCAATATGGTTATGTCGTACTGGGAACGAGAATATGTGTTTAATAACAGTGAAGTTATGCACAAGATTAAGTACTATACATGGTACTTGGATGACATCTTCATCCTACTTAAGGGTAACGAATCCGAATGCAACTCCCTTCTGGATTTCTTTAATTCTTCCACTGACTTTTTGTCTTTCACCTTTGATTTTAGCAAAAATGCCATAGCTTACTTAGATATATGGTTGGAGAAAAACATTGAACTGGAGAAATATGTAGCTAACATCTATAGAAAACCAACGTACTCTAATTCTTTACTACATTATAGCAGCTGTCACCCAAGCTACCAGAAAAGGTCAGTAGTTAAGGGGCAGTTAGTTAGGGCTGCTCGTATTGTTAGCTTGGATACCGATTTTCAAAATGAATGTAAATCACTTGTTGACATGTTCCCACACAGTGGGTACCCGCCACCCTTACTTGATAACTTAGTGAGAGAGGTGACTAATAAAAGATTTAATGGTACGTACTTACCTCTACTTAGGGTAGACACACCTGAAGAGGGTACCAACATAACTACCCCTACTCTGGTTAAACTTAGACAGGTACCTACGTCTAATACACCTAATACTAACACCAGACTAATTCTAACTTATAGTATTGATAGCTACTATATATTTGATATTATTAAAAAGAATTGGGACATTTTTAGGAACAATCTTACAGTATTAAGCAAAGTAGGGTATAAACCAGATATTACATTTCGGAGGGGCAAAAACTTAAAATCCTTATTGGAATTTAATGACAACATCCCTACTCGAACACCTGGTATGTACAAGTGCCAAAACTGTAACCAGTGTAAGCATATTTTGGAATCTAATAGGTTTACAGCTAACAACCAATGCTTTAACTTGCGTTGCAGATCCACCTGTAATACCCGCATGGTTGTTTATTTAGCACAGTGCCAAAAATGTGAAGGGTTCTATGTGGGTAAAACTGAACGTAGGTTACATGAACGGATCTACGAGCACCAATATGCTATAAGTAAAGACAAGCAAGAGAATGCGTTGGCTAAGCACATCTCTATGTTTAAAGACCATTCCTTTAAATTTATGGTCATTGACCAGTTACTTGAAAATAAGAGAGGGGCCCCTTTACAGTTACTATTGGAAGCATCAGAACTGAGATGGCAGATCAGACTTAATGCCTATGCTTTTCCCGGTTTAAATGAGGGTTGTTCCATCAGTTGTTTACTTAAACTGAGGAATTTATTAAGATAGTTTATATTTTCTTACACCCCTGTCTTGTATCTATGGTATTTACTCACTTACTCATTCATTTTTATTGACTTATTGTCCTGTTTTGTTTGTATTTCTACCTTCAGAGATAGCATGTATGCACTTATTAACTGTATCTGTTTGTGCGTGTATATATTTATACATTCTTATATATTTCTATACATTTTACATATACCCACATACATATTTTAAAGTGCTTATCTATGTAAGATGTAGAAATACAAGTATTCATCCATTTTGTATTTTCTAAAAAATACATTTCTTAAAAAATGCAGTATAAAATCAAGTTTAATCAGGGTATAGTTATACTTTGTGGGGGTATGTTACTCATAAAGGAATACTTATTCCTTTAGTATTCATACCTTTCACACATCTCCATACATACCTTATACACTCACATACACGTTTTAAGGTGTCTATATTACATTATTATTCTTTATTTTTACTCCTATTTACTTACATTTGTGTATATAGGTTGCAGAAATATACTTACTATGTACTTATTTACTTTAAAAACATGTATTTTACTAGGTATAGGTAAGAACCAGTTCCATTTTGTGGGGTTAAGTTATTATTCTTTAGCTAATTTTAGTTTCTTTTAGCTTTTTTAGTTGTTTTTACAACATTTTTAACAATGCTTTGTATTTTTGTACTTATAGTTATGTCTACGTTTGGGTAATACCTATTTTTATATTTGTATTATGCTTAATTGATTGACTGTTATCATTAACAGTCAATTAAGGAATTAAGGAAAGTATATAAGCTGTTGTTGACTTAAGTAATTTGTCTGAAGAAGTCTGTGTACTACGCAGACGAAAAGCGCTTTACTTCAATAAACTTGTCCTGTGGTTAGTACTCTTTGGTATTTATTTGGCGTTTCCACCAACACTTTCTTGGATCCTGTTTGTGTGATATATAACTTAGCTTTTCTGTTATAGCAGGAGTCTAGTTTATTTAGGTCAGTTTTTGATAGGTTAGTAAAGACCTCAGAGCAATATAGGAGGGTGGATAGCAAGTGGGATCTTGCACTGGCCAGTCTAGCTTGTTGTTTAAGGTAAGGTTTAACCCTGTATAGAGCACCTAGTTTAGAGTGGATTTTTTTGATGGTCAGATAGATGTGTTTATCAAATTTTAGTGAGTCATCTATGGTTACCCTAGCAGCCTGGTCTGATTGGTGGGTTTGATTTTTGTACTGTTGTTAATTAGTATGGAGCGGTACTGGGTTTGGAAGATTTATTAGAGAAAATAATGAGCTTGGTCTTATTTGGATTTAGGATGAGTTGGTGGCTGGTGAGGTACTTTTCAATGTCTTGGAATGATGATTGCATTTTGTGTTGGAGTTCTTGTGGGGAGTGGGCTGAGCAGATAAGGGAGGAGTCATCTGCATACTGGATGATGGTGGCATGTTGGGTGTCAGTATATAGGTTGTTGGTAAATATTATGAAGAGGAGGAGCCCAAGTATGGAGCCATGCGGTGACTGGTAATAGTGGGGAGAGGTTGTTTGCCCATTTAGTGACCTGTTATTGGTCAGATAAATAACTGTGAAACCATGTTAGGGATGTGGTATTGAGACTAAGTGGCAAGTTTGTTGAGGAGCAACTGATAGGACACTGTGTCAAAAGCTTTTGATATATCTAAGAAAACGGCTGAGACTAGTTGTCCTTCATTTTTGAGGTGTCGAATGGTCTCTGTAAAGGTTATGAGGGCTGAGTTAGTATTGTGTTTAGGCCTGAAGCCATGCTGGGGAGTAGTTTGTTGGTAGTGAGGTGACTCATGAGTTGCTGGTGGATACATTTCTCTAGAATTTTGGCAAGGGGAATACAGTGGCGATGGGAAGGTAGTTAGTTATGTCTCTAGATGGGCCGCCCTTATGAAGTGGTATGATATGAGAGAGTTTCCATAATTTGGGTATGTACTATTCGGAGATAGAGCAGTTTACTAGTAATGATATGGGGTAGGCAATGGATGGGGCAGCTAGCTTTAGATATTCATTTGGAAGCTGGTTGGCAGCTAAGCAGCATGGTTTTAATTTACATAGGAGTTTTTCATGTAGAAAGTTGGAATGGAAATAAAGGAGAAGGAGTTTGCATCAGAGGTAGATGAGGGGACAGTGAGTGGTGGGATTATTTTGTTGTCTAGTAGAGCAGTAATAGCGTTGATGAAGTGTGGACTGAATTGTGAGGCTAAGGGCACAGATAGGTTAGTAGTGTGTGTGTGTGTGTGTGGGGGGGGGGGGAGTTACCGGGGTTAAGGAGGTGGTTGATATTCTGCCAGAATTTTTGTGGATTGTGCTGGTATTTTTGTTGGCAGAAGAGGAAATAGGTTCTTTTATCCTTGATGATGTTTTTCTTAGCATGGTTTCTAAGTTGTTTGTAAAGGGTGAGATTGTTATTTTTGGTCATATGATATAGTGGCCAGGCCTTATCTCTTTGTTTCATTAGTTGCTTTGTTTCTTTAGAAAGCTATGGTAGCTGTTTGTTTTTATTTTTGGTGAATTTTTCTGAGGGGAGCAAGATTATTTAATATTTCAAGGAATCTGTTATTGAACTATTCTACAGCTAGGTGTAGTTGAAGTTTTTTTAATGGGTACCAATTGCAGTTTTGTAGTAGTAAACTGAAGGTGTCAGAGGAGAAATATTTTTTGCTATGGGTGTATTTGTATGAGATGCTGGTTTGGATATGTGTTTTCTTCCTAACTAGAAATGTAGGAGCATGGTCACTTGTGACTGGTAGACAGACTGCCTGGTACCCATGGTTTGGTTTGCTGTTTAAAATCCAGTCTAGAATTATTTTTATTGGAGTGCTTGTCAATGCAGGTGGGGTAGTTAATCATTTGGGTGAAGTTGTATAAGTTTATAAATGAGGTAGGGGAGTCAAAGGAGCAGGAGAATTAGTCTAGGTTGAAATCACCTAGAATGATGGTTTCTTGGGATAGAGAAAAAGATGACCAGGATAGGAAGGATTCTATGTTATGCAGGTTGTTGCCTGGTGGTAGGTAGATGGCTAAGATGTTAATGGATTTGTGAGGATTAATTTGGAGGCGAGTGATAAGGAGTTCAGCATGAGAGATGTCTGTTGGGAGCAGTTTAGTATTTCTAGATTATGTGATTCTTTAAACATAATTGCTACACTCCCACCACGTTTGTTTATCTGGTTCTGTCTTATAATATTGTAACCAGTTGAAGTGATTTCAGAGTCTTTGATGTGGGGCTTTAACCAGGTTTCAGTTATGACTGCAATGTCTGCAGAGTAGGAGGCAAGGGTGGCATGGAATTCAGGTAATTTGTTTGCAAAGCTTCTGAGATTAAAGCATGTAATGAGAAGGTCAGCGTTACTGCTAATAAGTAAAGATGTATAGGTAGTGGTGTCTGTGAGAATATGGGTGGACATGGAGGAACTGGAGCTTGGGGATAATGGGTAGGTTACATGGGAGGTACAGACGGGCCCAGGATTGGGATGGATATTTGATCTGAGTTTTACCTTTGTTAGAGAGTACAAAATTAGGTGCTTCAGTTTGGTTATAAGTTGATTATACCTGTAGAAGTACAACTGAGTGTCGGTGTGCTGTATATGTCTTGAAGGGAGGGCATTAGTATTAAATCTAGGGTAAGTCTTGGTGATGACATAATGATAAGGTTTGCATGGGAGTTGTGGTGAGGTGTATGTGAGTGTTGGGGATGGGTGCTTGGAGAGTTTGAAGTTATGCGGCTTGGTAGAATAGTAAGCAAGGAGGAGGATGCCTGATAATAGAGTGTTGTAGAGCAAATAGCTTTGGCCTTTCATTCTGATTGGAGAGTGGGTGCGGAATCAGAAAGTGAGTTATAGGAAAGTAGAGTGTAGTATGGTATTGTGAGGGGTTGAGTCTAGTTGGGGTTAGTGGGGAGAGAGTTGTGTATAAGAGTTAAAGTTAGAGGGGTGTGATTAGCTAAGGTGGGAAGGATGTGTATTGGAGAATTGTACAGGGGATGTGGTTAGCTTAGGTATAAAGGAAATGAGATAGGGGTGGGTGGGAATGGGGGTAGGGTAGAGAAGCAGTGTGGGCTGGCCTTGGGTAGGAGTGAATCAGACAAAAAATAATCCCTCAATCCACAGACTGGTTTGTAGGTATGTCTGTTTGGAGAAAAGGTACCTTGCCTTTCTGTGTTTGTTTTCTTTTGAATACATGCAGGACTTTACAGAACAAAAGTAATATATTTATTGCCAACAATGTGCTGTTTAGCCAAGTCAGAAACCTTGTGCTGTGTTGTATCTGTACTTATGTTAAATTTAGTGTGTTTATCTTAGCTGGGAGTCAGGAACAACTACTAAAAAGGTATGTATGACTGTATATTAAAGGAGTTTTGTAATTAAAGATTACAAGAAATGCTAGCTTGTGAATGGGGGTGGGGCAGCTGCTGTAATGCAGAGTAAGCTAACAAACAGTAGCAAAGGTAGGAGATAATCTTTCAGATGTACATTTTTAATGAATATTTTTTCATAATTACATGTGCTAAGCAGATTAATGGTAGATCAATTCTAAAAATCTAAAAGTCATATTCATATACAGATACAAAGCAGTATCGGAGCATAGTAGGGACAGTAGTTGCAATACAACACAAAACATAAATAGAGGTATTAGAGAGGAGTTATCAACATGAAGAGAGTAGGTATTAATAGAACAGTCTAGGTCTACAGGAGTCAGAGTAAGTTGATTTGGGAAGGAGAAAGAAGGTAAGTAGAGTGGGAAAAAATTAGGGAAAATACAGAAGACAGCAAGATAGTAGAGGTAGAGAGGACGGAAAAAGAGAAGTAGAATAAAGTAGGTATGGAATCACTTTGAGATTGGAGTATCAACAGAAAAAGGGACAGGAAAGGCCTCTTGTAGGTTAAATTTGACTGTTTTATAAAATATCAAGCAAGTGAGGATGGGAGGAGGAGGAAAAGCTGTTTAGAATGCTGATGACAGTGTAGGGTTAAGCCCAGCTGGTGGGGTACAAGAGAAGACCAGTGGAACAACAGAAATTTTGAGTTACAAGTCTTCAGAATACTTGCATGTTTTCCGCTGTAATTTACTGCGCCTATCATGCTGGGCTGCTTCAGCCTTTTGCCAAACCTAGACAGGAGGGATCTATGTCACTGTTCCACATGTGGAGCAGTAAAACATTTGGCATGGGGAGTTCAGTGCTATTTGTAACAACAAATCCTTTAAAAGCAGCTTAGAAAATTACTTGTTGCCTTCATCCATGGATATACTAAATTACATAACTTTTCATGTCCGCTTTACCACACATGCATTCATAGGCACAGGAAACAAAGTTACAAAGTTTAAAATGTATTTTGCATTGGCTATGCATATTCAATACATCTTAGCTACTGAGCTACATACACAGTGATACTACCTGTAAAATCAGCATGTCTGCATCATTCACATAAAACAAAATAATAACTACACGTGAGTTACCATACAACAGAAATAAAGCACTCCTGTGCTTTGTGTTACTATATATTTACAATGCAGGGACTTAAAGCAATTTAGTTCATCATACATACCAACAAATGAGCCTTCCAACAAGGGTGTTTTTTTCCCCCTGCCTCTATTAATTTGATGAAACTTTATCTTGTCGAATTACAAAAGATCGACAGCTAAAGATCGAAAGAGCCAAACCGCGAATGGCCAGCCAAGCAAATTTTTTCTCAGGGAAAGACTTCACTTGGCTATTAACGATAATTTGCCTTTTCCCAATATGGAGCGATCTTGGAGTTAGTATATTTAGTTAGGGAGTGGGGGCGAAGCCCCCCACTTAATTCAGTTTGAAAGGTTTCCATTTTGGGAAAAAATTTTCTTAGCTGATCGTTCGCAGATTGGACATTTCGATCTTTAGCTGCCGATCTTTTGTAGTTCGACAAGCTAAAGTTTCATCAAATTAATAGGGACTCTTTTTTTCCCTACAAAGCTGATTAAATCAACCATGAGACACAGACACTGCAAAATGGTGAATCTGCACAGAAAATGGCAGTGCTTTGCCACAAAAAATGGAAGTATGAAACTGTAAAAAATGAAAATAATAAGCATCACTTAAAAACAGAGCCAACTATAGTCATGCATCACCAGACATGACAATATTATTTAGATTTGTCCATCTGAGTAATTTTTGTAAATTCTCTTTTTATTAAAATCTTCATAGTTTAACAAAAAAGGTAGCTAGACCAGCAGATAGCAAAGAAAACTTTCACTAGTTAACAGAGAGTAAAAGAAACAAGCTAAACAATCTGCAGAGTATTTGTAACAGAAAGCAAAAACGTTTCTTAAATACTATAATTTATTTATTTGTCATTTCTTAACTGGGTTAATTCAACTGAGCCAAAGGCCCATTTTCAGTGGAGATCCGAGAAGAACAGCTCAAACAAATACAAAAAAAATTACAAAACTTGAAGACTATATAAAAAATTATACAAAAAGTTACAAAACTTCAAACCTGTACAAATGAAAAAATTACATAAAATCATGACTGTACAAATATAATTTTTTTTTGTGTCTTTTGGCTTTTCCCGGTTAGGGGTCGCCACAGCGGAACTCCGGTCTGCTAATGATTGGCAGATGATTTTTACATACCAGCTTGCCAGGCCGGACGCACACCCTTCAACGAAGGTACACCCATTCACACATGTCTCCACGCAGAAGACGCTCTATCTGAGAATCGAACCGGACAGCGTCTTACTGTGAGGCGACAACGCTGGTTAAAAATGAAGTTTTTATAGGTCAAATGGTAAATTATAAATAGACGAGATAGACTTAAGTAACAGATAACTTCATATAAATTTCCCCACAATTCAGTCTGTGAATTTTACTTAAAACATGGGAGACAGCTTCTATGCATTTGAATAGTTGCTTATATAGGAAAAAAATAAATCTTGACTCCATACTGCTATTAGCATATGAATTCTTCTAGCAGTAGTGCATCTTAAATTAAGGAATGGACTTTACAAGTAAAGATAATGTATTACTGCTTGTTAAACAACCTCCTTTAAGTTCTATATTACAACAAAGTAAATTATGAAAGTACAGTTGTGTACACTTACCATAAATGTAGATGTTCGAGTGTATTCATTGTTGCAGTCATTACATTTGGGTAATCTGCTGGCAGGTTGCCCTCAGTCGGCCTGAATTCCAAAGTCTTGGGGCCTGCGTCGGTTGCTGTCTCCTCTTCCATGACGTCAGGTCGTCAGGGGTATAAAACATGCAGCCGACACCATTTTCTTTAGTTTTTCTTGCCCCCGATGTCAGGTGCCCGCAAAAAGGTAGCAATATTTTATATATATATATATATATATATATATATATATATATATATATATATATATATATATATATACATGCATCAATATAAACTTTACCTTCATCTACAAGCAAATACACCACATAGGTTGTAGAAGATAGAGAAGGAAACATAACCTGTACAAAGACAGGGGGATGGCAGGAGGGTAACCCGAACTGCAACAGTGAATACACTCGAACATCTACATTTATGGTAAGTGTACACAACTGTACTATGTTCTTCGTGTTTCACTGTTGCAGTCATTACATTTGGGCAGAATCCCAAAGCTATGGTTGGGAGGCTGGAGCTAAACAGCATTAGGTGCACTGGCAAAGCCTGCCCTGGACTTAGAGTACAGAAGTAAATGGTAATGCTTTGTAAAGGTGTGAACAGAACTCCAAGTAGCAGCCTCTAGAATATCTTTGGTTGGTACCCCTCTGAGAAAGGCTGCTGAAGTAGCTGCAGATCTGGTGGAATGAGACCTAATGCCCTTGGGCACAGGTTTACCATGGTGTAAGTAGCAGAAACGGATGCAGTGGCTTATCCACTTTGAAATTGTCTGCTTTGAAATAACCTTTCCTTCTGATCCTGCAGCATATGACACTAGTAATTGCTTAGTTTTTCTTAGAGCTTTTGTCCTGCTCAAGTAGAATCTTAGCTGTCTGTGTATATCCAAAGAATGCAGAATTCTCTCCCCTTTGTTCTGCGGATTTGGATAAAAAGTTGGCAGATGAATTGTTTGGTTAAGAGTCACACTGTAAACCACCTTAAAGTGGGATTTGTCCTCAAAGACACCCTGTCTGGGTAAAATATGATAAAGGGCTCTACAGCCATGAGGGCCTGTAGCTCTGAAACTCTTCTTGCTGAAGTAATTGCTAGTAGCAGAGCTGTCTTCCATGATAAGAACTTTATATCAGCGGTAGCGGCTGGTTCAAATAGAGGCAGGGTGAGCTTTTCCAACACAACTGAGGTCCCATGCAGGTAATGGTGATCTTCTAAGAGGCCTTAGGTTTCTGGCTCCTCCAAGATACTGCTTTAGTAAAGGATGAGAAAAGATTGGTGGCTCTGTATTGTAATGAGCCGAAATGGCAGAGGCATGGATTTTGATTGATGAGAAAGATAGGCCTTTGTCAAGCATCTCAGTTAAGTATTGTAATATCTGAGGAATATGTGGTTCTGCTGTATCAGTTCCTTGTGCTTGATTCCAAGAACAGAATCTCTTTCATTTGTCAGCATAAGATTTTCTAGTACTAGTCCTTCTGGCTTCCAAAATGGCATCCATCACATCTTTACCGAGAGGTGTCGTTCGTATGATTACATGATTAGCCATGCTGCCAGGTTCAGAGTCTGTAGTTGATTGTGCAGGATCTGATTGTTTTGCTGGGACAGTAGTTGTGGTCTTTGAGACAAGGTCCAGGCTGGGTATTGAGACAAGTTCCTTAGGATTGGGTACCAGTATTGGCGGGGCCAGTCTGGGGCAATTAATATCATCTTTGGCTTTTCTTGCCTGACTTTTAGGAGGACCTTGGGTAGAAGAGGCAGAGGAGGGAAGGTGTAGACTGACAGGTTTTTCCAGCTGAAGGATAGGGCGTCCACTTTCCATGTTTGTCTGTGATCAGTCATTGTACAGAATCTTTTCAACTGATAATTTTGAGGAGAGGCAAATAGATCTATGTCTGGGCTCTCCCATTTCTCTGTTATCATGCTGAATACTTGTGGATTTAGTTTCCACTTGTGAGGATCCATAAGGTTTCTGCTTAAATCGTCTGCCAGTGTTCTGTTTTCCTGGCAGAAATTGAGCTTGAAGATTTATTTGGTAGGTCAAAGCTGTGTCCCACAGTGCGATGGCTAATCTGCAAACGGGGTAATGACTGTGTGCCCCCTTGCTTGTTTATATACCACATGACTGTGGTGTTGCCCGTCTTTATCAGTACTTGTCCTGGATGAAGTAAGTCCTTGAAGGCTGTTAGGGCATTTTGAACCGCTAGCATCTCTTTCTGGTTGATATGTAGATGCATTTGATTTGGTGCCCATATGCCCTGAATGCATCTCCTGTCATGTGGGCCCCCCAGGCATAATCTGATGCGTCTGTTGTTAAGGTTTGGCTGGCAGGGGGTAGAGTGAAGGGCCGTCCCATGTTTTGGTGACAGGCCTTTGCCCACCATAGAAACTCCTGTTGCAGGCAGGGGATGAGAGGAATCATTGTTTTCAGACTGTGTGAATGTTGACACCATAAACTTTTTAGGTACCATTGCAGTTTCCTCATATGCAGTCTTGCATATGGAATTAGTAGGATGCAGGATGCCATGAAGCCCAGAGCCTGCAGAACTCGTCTTGCAGAAGGACTGGGTTTTTATTGCCATAAGTTTGAAGTAAGTACTCAGTTGCCTTTGTTTGTCTGGCGTGAGGTAAGCCATCTGGGCAGTTGTATGCAAGCTTGCTCCCAGGAATGTTATCTTTTGAGAGGGTACCAGTTGTGATTTCTTTTCATTTATTGTGTACCCTAGGCATGCTAGAAGCCTTTTCACAAATGCCAGGTGTCATAGAAGAGTGTCTTTGTTCTCTGCTTGAATGAGACAGTCGCCCAAGTAAGGATATATTTGAATACTTCTTTGTCTGCAAAATGCAATTACTGGTGTCAGGCACTTTGTAAAGACCCTGGGAGCAGTAGATAAGCCAAAGGGCAGTGCAGAGAATTGGTAATGCATTAAGCCAGCCTTTAATCTGAGGTACCTTCTGCAAGACTGTCTTATTGCGACATGCAGGTATGCCTCTTTTAAGTCTAAAGTCACCAGCCAAGCATTCTTGCCCAGCATGGGCAGAAGCTGTTGCAAGGTGAGCATTTTGAATTTTGGAATGTCCAGGTATGTGTTAAAAATCGATAAATCCAGTACTGGCCGCCAGGCCTTGTCCTTTCTGGGTACCAAGAACAGTCGAGTAAAAACCTTGTCCTTTTTCCTGTCTTGGTACTGTCTGAATGGCCCCTATTCCATGAGGGACGTAACCTGTTTCTGTGCTTCTGCCCATTGTTTTTTTTTTTTGGCAGGTCTGGCCAACCATTTGTCATTAGCAAAGTGTGGAAATGGAATCTGTATCCCTGTGATACGATGTTCAGTACCCACTTGTCCTGGGTTATTAATTGCCAATTTTGTGCAAAAAGTGCTAATTTTTCCCCTTATGGGTGCTGCCAACAGATAAGTGCTTGGTGTAGGCAGAGGGAAGTCAATGGGATTGCTTTCTGTAGGTTTGCGCTTTATCTCCCCCAAATTTGCTTTGACCTGTATGAGTCTTGTGCCTGGTACCTGGAACCCTTAAGGCATCTGGATTTGCCCCTTTGAGCTCTGTCTGACACAGGAAAGGACCAGTTTTTTGTAGGCTAGTGTCTACTGAATCTAGGTGGCTGCACTTGTAAGAAATCTTTAACAGCTTGCATAGACTTAGCTTTGTCTTCCATTTTCTTTAAAACCTTTTCTGCCTTAATACCAAACAGAGAATCATGCTGTAAAGGTGCATCTAGCAGTTTAGCTTTAACATGATCAGGCAAATTTTGTCCTTTAACCAGGCATGCCTCCTAATCACAGATCCAGTAACTGCGGCCCTGCAGGAGGCCTCTAAAGAATCAAAACCACATTGCAAAGTATGCTTTCCAACTTGTTCAGCTGCATGCAATAATTCCTGCAATTCCTTATTTTCTGCACATTCTGAAATCAACATCATTTTCTGTTTCAGCAATCCTATAGCATGTTGTTGGTACTTAAGCATATGAAATTGACAGTTTAAGGCCCTAATTGCCAAGGTTGCAGCTGTATAAACCTTTTATCCCCATGTGTCCAGCACCCTTGAATCTCTGTCGGAGGAGGTAGGGTTTTTTGCTGTTGAGGCCTTAACTCCCTTTGGACTCTGTGAAATAGTTTCAGGATCAGCAGCAGGGTTTCTATATAAAAAATTATGAGAGTCAGGGACCCTGTAATACCTGTCAGGCTTGCTGGGAGTCGGAGGTAAAGAGTCAGGGGTCAGGCTTGACTCCGAAAAAAACATCATCCACAATGTCTAACACAGGGGGAATGGCTAAAGGTTTGTGCTGAGGGAGGAGGAAGAAATCCCCGAGTCTCTTTTTTGATTCTGAGAAGTCTTGACTCTCCCAGTGAAAATGCTCCCTCAAAGTATGCAAGGTTTCTCCAAATGAATAATTCTCAGGAGGAGATGCAGATGGAATAGACTCCTCAGCATCAGAATCCTCATAGGGAGGTAAAGATAATTACTGATCAGAAGAAGAATCAGAAGAAATAGAAACCTGATCTGAAGATTCATAGTCAGTGTCTTGCCTAGGCCTCTTATCTGGAGGGGGATGGGTACCTCTAATCAAGGTAATAAGGTCTTCAGCCATTTTGATCATCTGTTTTTTTAGGCTTAGAGGTCTGTGCAAATGGCTCAGGCGTCGTTTTTTTTAGGTTTTGCAGATGTCTTACCTTTGGTTTTGCAGCTTTTGTCGGTTTGATATAAAAATGTTGAGGTCTGAATACACCCTCAGATGCCGGTGCCTGCTTAGCGGCTCCGGACCCATCTGAGGGAGATACATCCGTCAGTCCAATACCCTGAGTATCTTGCGGCATGCCAGACTCCACATGGGTGTCGGTAGAGGCCTGCGACTCTAAGGTGGCGGGTATCAGGGACTGCGAAAGCACCTCACTGAGTACCGGCGAACTGGCGACTGGCTTAGGAGAAGCTTCATCATCGGTTTTGGATCTCAACTGCCTTTCTCTGTCCTTTTCTTTGCGTTTTTTATGTACTCCGGTAGTCGGATTGCTATCCGACGACATCTCTGGGTAGTTAAATTTGTTTCCATAATACTTAGATGCAAAAATATACCGATGCTTAATAGTGCGTTGGTTAAATCTAGCACAAAATCGACAGCCAGGCACGTTGTGATCAGGGCCTAGGCAAGGAATACTGTATAAATGGAAATTTTGTTTATTTATTTTTATTTTCCGTTTGATTACTGGGGATGTCCACTGGGCCACGAAGTACCCATTTTCAGTGGAGGCCCGGGGAGAAAAACTCCAAAGGCAGTACAATCAAGGTTACAAATACATGAGATAAAATACAATAGAAATGTACAAACAGGAAGATACATAGTAAGTAAGTATACATAGTAAGAACAGTGCAAACATTTTTTTTTTCCTAGGTTCTAACATAATTAGCAATATTTACATCCTTACAGTCAACTGAGAGTTAGCTAAATCTATTTAGGTGGATTTAGAAATTAAATCAGAGAACACATTGGTGCAGGAGTAGAGAGGGGCTTAGTGTAGAAAATCCCTTAGATTTATATAGGGTGAAAGCAAGAACATTTCCATTTGGAAGATAGGTGTAAGAAGAGTTGGGTCTTGAAGGATTCTGTGTTAGGTATAGTCCTAAGTGAAGGAGGGAGAGAGTTCCATCCTTATGAGGTATTTGCTTCCCACAAGTAATACAATTATTAACTTTTTCCGAAATCAGTAAAAAGCAACAAAAAAAGTTTCCCCAACAGGGTACTTAGCTTTATTGAAAATAAGAAGTTAATGTACCTACCATAACGTTCCATGTTAGTTGTCTTCTCTCGCCTTCTTTCTTGCTGGATGGGTTCGGAGCCGATCCTCGGCTCCGACTCGGCACTTGCTAAGCTCGAGAGCTAATTTTATCAGCTCAAGGCAACCCTATATCCCATGATGCAAGGCGTGGACTACCCAGATCTCGTTTGGTAGCTAAGGAAAAAATGGAATATATTCTTCCAACTGTAGAGGAGGAAGAAAAAGTAACAACACTAAAAATGACAATCATAATCATCATAATCCTCTGAAAGGGATCAATCTAATGTAGTGATACTAGAAGCTGATTAGCTAGAAAAAGGATAAAGCCTCTTAAGAAAAGAGGCATAATCTTCTTGGTCTGACCAGGCTAGGGGGATGGAGGGCGGGACGCAAGAAAGAAGGCGAGAGAAGACAACTAACATGGAACGTTATGGTAGGTACATAACATCTTAATGTTAACTTGTCAATCTCGCCTTCATTCTTGCTGGATGGGACCGCGTCCATAGCACCTCTATCCTGGGTGGCTCAATGGAACAGACTCTTGAGAACGGTGGAACCAAAATTTGCTCTGTCTCTGGAGGCCAAGTCTAATTTGTAATGTGAAACAAAAGTATGAGGAGAGGCCCATGTGGCTGCTGCACAAATAGTGTCTATTGGAAGTCTAGCCTGAAAAGCTGTAGATGTAGCTAGAGCTCTGGTAGAATGGGCTTTTGGCCTAGAAATCAACTCTTTGCCTCTGAGCTGATAAATGTAAGTAATCACAGAAGACAGCCATCTAGATAAAGTCACCTTGGAAACTGGGAGGCCTTTCCTGTTCTCTGCATAGGATAGAAACAGTTGATCAGATTTCCTAAAATGTTTAGTTTTGTCTAGATAATATCTGAGTTGGTAGTGAACATCAAGACAATGTAATTTTTGTTCCGCTCTATCAGAATAATTTGGGAAAAAAACTGGAAGATCAATGGATTGATTTAAGTTCGTCTGCAATGCCACTTTGGGTAAGAAAGACAGTTTAGTCCTTAGAGATACCCTGTCTTTGTGGAAGATTAAGTAGGGAGGACGAATGCAGAGAGCATGAAGCTCAGATACTCTCCTGGCAGAAGTAATGGCGACTAGAAAGAGTGTCTTCCAAGAAAGAAATTTCAATGAACAGGCAGCTGCAGGTTCGAAAGGGGGGAGAATCAAGGATGTTAAAATTAAATTTAGATCCCACTGTGGTGGGGGGTCTCTAATCGGAGGTTTAAGTAAAACGATACCTCGAAGGAATGCCTTGCAAAGTTTATGTGACATGATGTTATGGTCCAAAAAGCCTATATGAAAATTCAAAATGGCTGCCAGCTGAACTTTTACTGTGGAGGAAGAGGATCCTGAATGAAAAATCTCAGCTAGGAAGTCCAAGACCGAATGAATCGGAGCAGTATAGGGGTCTATATTCCTAGCTTTTGCACAGAAGGAGAAACGTTGCCATTTACTAGTGTAAATCCTTCTGGTAGAAGATTTAAGGGAAGCTACTATGATATCCCGGACGGGATTAGAAATCATAGGAAGCCTGGCTAAGGATGGAAGTGGAGCAACCAAGCAGTGAGGTTGAGAGAAGGTATGGATTGGTGCAGCTGCCCCGACTGGTGGGTCAGAAGATCTGGAACCAGGTCCAGATGCCATGGCTGTACCAAGAGATAACGATAACGGAAACCATATCTGTCGAGGCCAATAAGGGGCAATGAGAATCAACTTGGCTCTCAAGGCGGTTGCTTTCTGAATTACTTGAAGTATCAGAGGAAAGGTGGGAAAGGCATAAAGAAGTCCCCGGGGCCAATCTTGGGTTAGAGCGTCTCTGGGGGGATGGCCTGGAAGGGGGAAGAGAGAGAAGAAGTCTGGGCATTTGCTGTTTTGAGGTGTAGCAAAAAGGTCGCAGCAAGGAAGGCCCCACTCCTGAAAAATCTCTTCCATCACTGATTGTTTGAGAGACCACTCGTGAGGTATGAGAATAGCTCTGCTCAACCTGTCCGCTATGATGTTGGATTTCCCGGGGATATGGGTTGCTATCAGAAACCGCTGAGAAGAGATTGCCCACTGCCAAAGTCTGAGAGCCTTTCGACACAGTGGATAGGACTTGGTTCCGCCCTGTTTGTTGATATACCACACTACGGACATATTGTCCGTTTGGACTGCAATAGTTCCCAGGGGAAGAGAGTCGTTGAGGGCTTGCAACGTTAAAAGCACTGCTCTCATCTCTAGGACATTTATGTGCAGATGGTATTTGAAAGGTTGCCAAGTGCCATGGACCATCCTGCCCTGATAATGCCCCCCCCACCCGATCAGGGAGGCGTCCGATGTAACCGTGGTGACCGGGGCAGGAGGAACAAAGGGTCTGCCCTGATGGACTTGAGGGGCCGATATCCACCAGGTCAGATGCCTTTTGCAAGTTGGAGTTATTGTGATCTTGTGATGCATGGGAAGTTGTTGAAAGGACCATTGGGCGAATAGCATCCATTGTAGAAGACGCATGTAAAAGTGGGCAAAGGGAAGAAGTGTTATGGCGGCCGCCATAAGACCCAATACTTTCAGAGCAAATCTGGCCTGAATTTTGTTGCTGAGAAGAATTACCTGGACGTGACTTTGAATGTCCAAGATCCTTTGGTCTGTTAACATTGCTGAAAGTTGTAAGGTGTCCAATTTTGCGCCTATAAAAGTAATAGATTGACAAGGCAGATTTTTCGAAATTTATAGAAATCCCTAGCCCTCTGCAAATGCGAATGGTGTAATCTCTGGCTTGGAGAAGTTGATGCCTGGTGGTGGCAGTGAGGAGCCAGTCGTCTAGATATGGAAACACCTGGAATCCTTGACGTCTCAGGTGAGCCGTAACCGCTGCCATACATTTGGTGAACACTCTGGGGGCTGTAGTGAGTCCAAAGGGCAGGGCCCTGAATTGGAAGTGACTGGTCCCCAGCCGAAAGCGGAGAAATCTTCTGGAGCGCCTGTGAATTTTTATGTGATAGTACGCATCCTGAAGATCTACCGAGCACATCCAATTGTCCTTGCCCAGAAAGGGTAGAATGGACTGAAGCGTGACCATCCGGAATCTTGTTTTCTTTACAAACTTGTTTAGTTTGCTCAGATCTAATATTGGTCTCCAGTCCCCTGTCTTTTTTGGTACTAAAAAGAACCTTGAGTAGATTCTGGATCCTATTTGGTCTGCTGGGACTGGCTGGATGGCTCTTTTTGCTAGCAGTTTTGATATATCTGCTACTGCTAGTTCCCTTAGATCGGGTGGAACGTCTGGAAGGGTTCCGTTTTGCTGAATTGGGGTTTGAATAAAGGGAATTTTGTAACCCTTGGATATAATCGACTGTACCCATTTGTCTTGAGAAAGGGAAAGCCAGGCTATTGGGTACAGCGATAATCTTCCCCCGACTGCCTCCGAAGGTGGACAATCGGGCAACATCTCAGGGATGCTGGAAGGGTTTGTCAGAAAGAGGCTCCCTGCTACCCTGATTCTGCGGACCCCCTCTGCCCCTAGGGCCGCGTCTGTTGTTGTTACCCCCTCTGCCTCTGGGGGTAAACTGACCTCGTGCGTCAGGCGTGACTCCTTGAGATTTGCGGAACCACATTTTCCCTCCCTTCTGACCTTTTGGGTAAGGTCTTGAAGGAGTGGAGAAACGGACTCCTACGGCAGAAAGAGTCTTGCCATCTTGTTCACATCTAGTCAAAGTGTCTTTCACTTGAGGTCCGAACAAGGTCGAACCATCAAAAGGGGAGTTTGTGAAGGACTCCTTGAAGGGGTCTGCAAAATTACAAAGCCGCATCCAGGACTGATGCCTTAAAGCCACTCCTGTGCCTGCGGCTCTACTCGCTACATCGGCTGCATAAGAAATGAGCCGCATGGAGGAGTTAACAATGGAGTTTAGGATTCCTAGCTGTGAGCTAATCTTATCCGGAGACCCAGCAGCTGACGGATCCTGTAAAACTTCTCCCAACTCTTTAAGAACATCTCTTTGAAGGCGGGTGAAGTGACACAAGAGTTCAGCGACCGCATGGCAAAGGTCGCTGAAGAAAAAATCCGCTTGCCGAACCTGTCCATAGTCCTAGAATCCTTATTAGGAGGATGGACAGGTACTGAAGGATCAGCTAGTTCCTTCTTGGTGGCTGCAGCCACCACCATGACATCAACCGGGACACCTTTTGTCAAATATTGCCTATCAGGTGGGGCCGTAATGAATTTAGAAGGCCTCCTAGGAACAGGTTCCACCAAATCTGGGGCCATCCACACCTTCCGAGCCACCACGTCCATAAGAGGGTTGAAAGGCGGAGACACCCAGGAGGTGGAGGGTCGAGATCCGAATGCCTCCAGGTATACTGACTCATCCTCGGAAGGATTAAGGGAGGGCCAGTTCCCCCTCTGCTTAAGGGAGGGCCAGTTCCCCCTCTGCTTAAGGGAGGGCCAGTTCCCCCTCTGCTTAAGGAGTTCAAGGATGTCTGAGAAAGAGACATCCTCAGAGGAGGACCTTGGGAATCCCTCCGACTCATCCAAGTCAGTATCAGATGTAATAGACTCGGGGTAGTCTAGATGTTTCCTCTTACATGTCCTCTTACGTGGAGATTCACCTGATGGATCAGGAGAAGCCTTGGAAGAAGAAGATATTCCCAATGGGGAAACCTGAGGCATTGGATCTCTGGGTCCGGGAGCAAGAGAGTGGGAAGAGACGTCAGCAGGCATTGTAGTGGGAGGAGCTGATGGAACTGACCGTTGACTACGCCCGGGGGCTAGTACACTCCTCATCACCTTGAAGGCTCCCCCATCAGAGAGACCAGAAGGTTCCCACTCCGAAGAGATAGGAACTCCAGGCCACACCGAGAGGGAAGGCTCTGAGGCAGATGTCGGGGCTGAGCTCACCAACGCCGAAGCCTCGAGAGGGAGAACGGGGTCGGACAAGGGTCCGATGCCACTCGCCCCCTCAGAGCTGACGAGAGAGACCAGACGCCCGGATCCCTCCAATGAAGGCCTCAAGGAGGAAATCGGAGAGGAGGACAACGGAGCCAAAGGAGTATGTATCGGCTCCGACGCCACAACGGTCACGGCTCTGAGGAGCTCCGGCTCTGAGCTCTGTAAGAGAGTCGAAGGAGGAATGTTAGGTGGATGTGAAATAGCTACCGTCTGTTGAGACGGGCTATGGAGCATTTGGGTCAATGCCTGAGACTTTAATAGTCTACTCACCACTCTCTCGAGGTCGTGATCAGACAGCCTGGACGACCGAGAAGAACAGCTCCGCTCCGAGAGCAGGGGTGATCTCGGAGCCGAACGTATCGATTCCAATGAGGGGAATCGAGATCTCTTTTTAGAGGTAGGTGGAGCCGAAGGAGCCAAGGATAGGTCGGTTTCAGCCGGAGCCGACACTGAGTGTCCAGATCTGGCAGTATCGGCACCGGATGGAGCAGATACTGTGACTTCTAAAATGGAAGGATTGGCTCCAGCCGGAGCCGATCTCGACACTGAAGAAGGCAAACCAGTAGCCGACGGCTTGGGACTTGCAGCCGAAGGCTTCACAGGTTTCGAGGGCTTCCCCGGAGCCGACTTAGTCGGGGAGCTCTCAGGCTTTAATAAGCCCCTCAATATTAATTTATCTCTGCATTCCTGCAGGACTCTTGGGCTGAAGGCATGACAGATAGCACAAGAGTCCTGCAGGTGCAGAGGTCCCAGGCAGTAAACACAAGAAGTGTGACCGTCTGTCAGAGACATCTTCTGACAGCACGAGTCACACTTCTTGAAGCCTGAGACCTTTGTGTCCTTCGACATAGCTGTGTCGAGGAAACACAAAAACACAGACACACACACACAAATGACACCCAATCCAATAAACTAAAAACTAAACAGGGATACAACACACTCAAACACACACACACAATCCCTGACAGGAAAAATTAGGGGAAGGCCTAAGGCCTAACCTAGGGAAGGGGATAACTAACACGAAAAAAAAAAGGGAACACTAATGGGAATAGGGTTAAAATAAACGTTAAGGTTTACAAAACAACTAAGGTTATGAAATTTAAAAGGGGTGAGACTAAAAGTCTTAATAAGAAGAAAACTTACCTAGAGCTGGTAAAAAAGGCACCTCGTAAGCGAAGCGGCAAACGAGATCTGGGTAGTCCCCGCCTTGCATCATGGGATATAGGGTTGCCTCAAGCTGGTAAAATTAGCTCTTGAGCTTAGCAAGTGCCGAGTCGGAGCCGATCCAGCAAGAATGAAGGCGAAATTGACAACTTAACATCTTTGGTTCTGAAACTCAAACGCGAATACTTCAGTAGTCAGCCGACCAGCACTTGCGAAATGCTTCTGCTTCGGGCACCGTGCGGCAAGAAAGACTAAAGAAAATGGCGTCGGCTGCATGTTTTATACCCCTGACGACCTGACGTCATGGAAGAGGAGACAGCAACCGACGCAGGACCCAAGAAGTTGGAATTCAGGCCGACTGAGGGCAACCTGCCAGCAGATTACCCAAATGTAATGACTGCAACAGTGGAACACGAAGAACATCAAGCGATTTCTACTTGAGAAGCTATAGAAACAAATGTCAAACACACACACATACGCACGTCTATTATATATATATATATATATATATATATATATATATATATATATATATATATATATATATATATATACACACACACACACACACACACACATATATATATATATATATATATATATATATATATATATACATACATATACACACAAACACATATATATTCAGTCACATCTTTTGCACATAACACCAAAAAAGTTATGAAAAGCTGAAGTTTCATCTTAATAAAGTCATCAGACTAGTTTCTCAAAGAGTAAATAGTACCCTCCTTTAGTTACTCAAAAGATTATTATATATTCATCCTGTCACTGGGCAAAATGTGGATATACACGTTTAACAGCTGTTTGCCTCATTAAAAATGAAGCCATAAAAATGTCATTATATTTGGAATAATGCCCACGAACATTGCAGGTATATTCAGTGTGCACTACTGTGTATAGTTTATTTGAAATAGAGATGTCAAGAACTGATGTCAGTGTGAATCTCTTTGCCACCTGTGTAATCGTGCCAATAATCTAGTAGAATTAACTTGTTTGCTTTGACAACTCCTTTGACAGCTGCCAGAATGACCAAATAGTGGTTTGATAGATAATGCAATCACTGCTGTATGCTTCTGTATGACAGCTGTTAAATCGCAAAGCTACAAGCCTCAGTGTTACAAAGCAATGTGTAAATAAAACTTTATTTTTACCTTTTTTTCCTTTAGTGTCACTTCTTCCCTGTTATAAAGTGCAATATAAAATGTCAGAACTCCAGAATAACTCCCTACAAAATGTTACTGCTGTAGTCATATATAGTTAATTTATAGTGTGTATTATCAAGTATAGCGCTAGACTGTTTTCTGTGATAAAACACAAAACAGAAAGTCAGAGAAACAAACAGTACAATAACACCAAATACTGCTTTAGAGAATTATTATTTAAACTGGACATTATTTGTCCATATAAAGTAACATCACTCTGGACCATTCTCCATGACACAGATGTACAATTTGGGATATTTCAAAACAGCACATTTATTCAATATTCTGTTGTAAAATAAGTGTTCTGTTTGATACAATGCAACATAGAAGGTCAAATTTCCAGTTAGCTAAGTATTACAGATGTATTTTGTACACTAGAAAGACAGACAGAGACTATCACCTTAGAAGCAATTAAGATAAAAAGAAGCAGAAACTGATTTAGGTCTTTGACAGGTCCACTTATGAAATTACAAAGGTATTTTTGACAGCCTGTGTAGAGCAATAAAACCTAACTATGACCACGGTAATCTGGGATTCAATTAGTGGTTTAGGTGCATGATGGTCTGGCTGGAGAGGACATGCATGCCCATTCTAGGGGGAAGAGAGGGTCTTGATCTTCTTTGCTGCTGCTACCAGACACAATCTTACCTGTAAGGCAGGAATGTAGTTATATGTGCCATGATGATGAGGGCATAGCCACTTAATTTGGTAATGGTAGTCCCTGATTACCCACATTACCCACAAACATGGCACTATAATAGAAGTTGCTACAGGGGCACATGAATCTCTCTCTGGTAATGTAGGTACCCATGTCACCACCCAAGGGGAGGGATTAGGACCATTCATAAAAACAGTTATACAATGCCAGTGAGAGGCACTAATTCCCCCATGTCTGCTTGTGTGATGGCTCCTCTATAAAGCTCTTATCCTAGGGGATCTGCAAAAACTTAAATGTAACCATTCTGGGTCAGTTCTACTTACTCATGCAAAGGCCTCAAGTTTAATTGGGTGTGGTTTAATGGCTAGCTTGCAGAGTGGGAAGCAGCACCCAGGAAAATAAAAAAGAAACTCTGTTTTGAAAGTTTCTACTTCCAGACTTAACACCACTGTTGTTTTGCATATCGCTAGTATTTTGATCTTCCTTTTATTTCAAAATAATATAAAGTACAAAAAGTTATAGAGACGTTCCAGGATTCAGAAAATGATCTTCAGAATTACTGTCTTGTTAATGTGCCATCTAAGTGAACAGTACAAAGTGCCAAAAAACAACTCACTGCTGATTAATGCTCTTTCATCTGTCCAAGCTCTGCCTCTGACTCTGTACCAGTGACACTTTGTAAACACCGTGCTAATCTTTTCAGCTGATATTGAATGAAAATGCCTTTAAGTCATAATTTTGTGTAGCAAAAATATACACAAGAATAAACCATGCAAAACTAGTTACTTCAATCAATTAGTAAAGCAGCTTCTTATTTAAAAGTTGTATCCAAATTCTCATCAGTTTCTTCTGCATCATTTCTCTACAGAGCGCTTTCAAAAGCACAGCACCATACTAAACGAACTTTGCAAAAATATACTTAGTGATAATGAAAGTTACAAAAGCACCACCAACAGGAAAGTATAGACAGACATGCCTTTTTACAATTCCTTTTGCATGGTGTCTGGGGTATTCCTAAATTATAAAAGGCACAGTCCTTACTGTAGACAAAAGGCTAGTTTCTACTAAACAACACGGCTCAGTGTAGGAAATGCACACTTCTCTCAGGTGATGAAATGTAGATTTAAGTGAATGAGAACTTTTAGTTATGTACTCACCATAACTTCAGATGTTTGGGATCCATCTCGCCTACATTCTAACTGATGGGTTCGGAGCCGATCCCTCGGCTCCGACTCGGCACGCTTATGCCAAAGAGCGAAGTCTCTTACTGGCTGAGCTTACTATATCCCAGGATGCACCACTACCAGTCCCCCAGATCTAGTTTGTCCGCATACATGCACACATGCACGCCCTGCTTATATAACATCGTCAGATGAAACAAGATAAAACAGTAGAACTCAAAACCGTTCAATCTCTTCTGATCTCCAAGGCAGGGGGAAGGAGGGTGGGTATTAGGAATGTAGGCGAGATGGATCCCAAACATCTGAAGTTATGGTGAGTACATAACTAAAAGATGTTATGTGATCCTATCTCGCCTACATTCTAACTGATGGGACAGCGTCCTAGCACCTGAATCCTGGGTGGCTCACTGGAAAACACTCCTGAGTACCGTGGAACCAAATGAAGCTCGTCCTTTAGATGCCACATCCAATTTGTAGTGGGAAATGAAAGTGTGCGGATTGGACCAAGTAGCCGCAGCACAAATTTCCGATATAGCGAGCTTGGAATGAAAAGCTATAGAAGTAGCCATAGCTCTGGTAGAATGAGCTTTGATAGATGTTGTAAGTTGCTTATTCAAGAAGAATAAGCCTGAGTTATGCAATCTCTGATCCATTTGGAGATAGTAGCTTTTGTGATGGTTTGGCCCAATTTATTATCTGAGAAGGACACAAACAACTGGTCTGACTTACGAAGTTGCTGAGTCCTGTCTAAATAGAAGCGTAATTGCCTGTGAACATCCAATTTATGGAGAGTGTATTCTGCTTCATTGGAGAATTTTGGGAAGAAAACTGGTAGCTCTAGAGATTGTTGGAGACAGAAACTAGAACAGACCTTTGGGACAAAGGATGGATTAGGCCTAAGTGATACTCTATCCTTGTGGAAAATCAAGTACGGTGGCTTAATAGACAGGGCTTGAAGCTCTGAAACTCTTCTTGCAGAAGTAATTGCAACTAAGAAGGCAGTTTTCCAAGACAGATATTTTAACTCACATGTAGCAGCCGGTTCGAAAGGGGAAGATGTTAATGCGCGAAGCACCAAATCAAGATCCCACGGAGGTGCAGGATGAAAAATTGGGGGTCTTAATAGGCTCGCACCTTTAATGAAAGTTTTGCATAGTCTGCTGCTCATCAAAGGAGGATCCATGGATTCGTGGAATTTAGAGATAGCCGCTAGTTGGACTTTAATAGTTGAGACAGAAGATCCTTGATTAAACAGGGATGTCAAGAATTTCAAGACCTCTGGGACAGGAGCAGTGATAGGGTCTAAGCCCTTGAGCTGAGCCCAGATAGCAAACCTCTTCCACTTACTGAGGTACAATTTGTTAGTGGTGGGTTTGTGGGCCGAAGATAAAATGTGAACAACTTCCGGGTCTAGTGTGTGCCTTCTAACTAAAGTCGGAAGTGGAGGAGCCAAACTGTCAATTTCAAAGACTGAAGGGACTGATGCCGATGTCCCGACTGATGGATTAGCAAGTCCGGAATTAGGTCTAAAGTCCACGGATCGTCCACGCATGCTTCTTCAGGTAAGGAAACCATACCTGACGAGGCCAGTATGGGGGAAACACTATCATTGTGGACACCAAATTAGAAGCTTTTTGAATAACTTTGGGGAGAAGTGGAATTGGAGGAAAGGCATAAAGTAGCCCTGTTGGCCAAGGTTGTGCTAGAGCATCCATAGCTGGTACTCCCTGATGTGGGATCAAGGAGAAGAACCTTTGGCACTTGGTGTTTAGTGGAGTTGCAAATAGGTCGCAGCACGGCGTCCCCATCTCCTGAAAACCTGAGCTGCTACTGTGTGGTTTAGAGACCACTCGTGAGGAGAGAGAATTGTCCTGCTCAATTTGTCTGCCAATATATTTGACCTTCCCGGGATGTGGGTCGCTACCAAGAAGCGGTTGGTAGCTACAGCCCATTCCCACACTCTCATGGCCTCTCTGCAAAGGGGGTACGATCTGGTCCCTCCTTGTTTGTTCAGATACCAGACCACCGACATGTTGTCTGTGTGGATGGCGATGATGCCCTGAGGAAGAAACTTGTGTAAGGCCTGTAGGGATAGAAGTACAGCCCTCATCTCCAACATGTTGATGTGGAGAGGAGCTTCGTCTGGAAGCCAGGAGCCCTGAACTAGCCTGCCCAGACAATGCCCCCCCCACCCTATCTGGGAGGCATCTGTCGTCAGGGTAACCACTGGAGAGGGAAGAACAAAGGGGTTTCCTTGATCCAAATTGGATGTCTGAAGCCACCAGCGAAGGTCCCTTTTGCATATCTCCATAATCATGATGTGATGATTGAGGGGAAGATCCTGAAAGGACCATTGAGTTGACAATAGCCACTGAAGAATCCTCATGTGCAATCTTGCCAGAGGAACTAAAAGAACCGTGGCAGACATTGAGCCTAAAACTTGTAGAACCATCCTGGCTGGGGCTTTGGATCTCGAGATCAGAGCTTGAACTTGGCCCTGTAAAGTTTGGATCCTTTCGGCAGGAAGAAAGACGCATCAATCTTGAGTCTATCTCTGCTCCTATGAACTTTATGCGTTGAGAGGGCAGCAAGACAGACTTTGACCAATTGAATGTAATCCCAGGGTAATACCCAGGAGATGGTGGCTTTGAGGTTGTCCATTAGTAGATGCCTGGTGGTGGCAGTCAGGAGCCAGTCGTCCAGATAGGGAAACACTTGGAATCCAAGACTTCTCAGGTGAGCCGTCACTACTGCCAAACACTTGGTGAACACCCTGGGGGCTGTGGTGAGACCAAAGGGCAGAGCGCAAAATTGGTAATGACTGACTCCCAGGCTGAAGCGCAGATACCTCCTGGACGCCTGATGTATCGGTATGTGATAATAGGCGTCCTTGAGGTCTATGGAGCACATCCAAACATCCTTCTCCAACAATGGGAGAATGGATTGTAACGTGACCATTCGAATTTGGATTTCGTGACGGATTGGTTCAGTCTGCTGAGATCCAATATTGGTCTCAGGTCCCCTGTCTTTTGGCACTAAAAAGAACCTGGAGTAATTTCCTGATCCGATCTGGTCTGTGGGGACCGGTTGGATGACTCCTTTTCTAGCAGCTTTAAAGCTTCTGCGGCTGCCATTTCCCTTCGACTGGGTCGTGGGTCCGGGATTCTTTTGGACGGTCGGGGGGAGTATGTGAATGAGATGGTGTAACCTCCGCCAAGGATCCGAAGCACCCATCTGTCCTGAGTGATTGACTCCCAGGCTTTTAGGTGCTTGGCAAACGACACCCGACTGGCTCGAGCAGCACAGCCGGGCAATCCCTCATGACGTGTGGGAGGCTGAAGAGCCACGAAAGGACTCGCGGTCTCCAGAATTGCGGGGCCCTCTGCCGCCTCTGGGACGGCGTCTCCCTGAAAAATTTCCCCGTCCTCTGCCTCTGGAAGGGGAATCTTCCTGCTGTTGGGAGAAAAACTTACGAGATTTGCGGAACCACATTTTCCCCCCTCCTTTAGCCTTGGGATAAGGCCGAAAGGGAGTGGAATAACGGGCACCTACGGCAGATAAAGTTTTTCCCTCTTGCTCACAGCGGGTAAGGGTGTCTTTAACCTTGGGTCCAAACAAGGAGGACCCATCAAAGGGAGCGTCGGTGAAGGAAGACTTGAAGGCCTCCGCAAACTGACACAAGCGGAGCCAGGCTTGTCTCCGTAGAGCCACGCCTGTGCCTGCCGCTCTACCCGCCCCTTCGGCCGCATAGGAAATGAGCCTCATGGACGAGTTAGAAATTGACGTAAGGATAGCCAACTGAGAGCTAACCGACTGGGCTAGCTGTTCAGGTAGGTTATCCGAGAGGGAATCTGACAACTCCTTGACCAGATCCCTCTGAAGCCTGGTAAAATGTGCCAAATAATTCAGGGACCTTAAAGTAAAGGCCGCTGAAGTCAGGGTGCGCTTCCTGCATCGTCCATGCTCCTAGACTCCTTATTAGGAGGATGGATGGACGTTGAAGCCTCTGCCACGTCCTGTTGTGTAGCAGATGCCACCACCATGGCATCTACAGCCACGCCTTTAGTGAGGAACTCCTTCTCGGGGGGGAGCAGACAAAAATTTATTTGGACGAGAAGGGACTGGTTCCACGGTATCTGGATGTTCCCACGCCCTTCGACAAACTAAATCCAGAAGCTCGTCAAGGGCGGAGACACCCAGGAGGCGGAGGGCTGAGCCCCAAAGGCCTTCAGGCGCACTGACTCATCAGCAGAAGGGGGTTTGGATATCCAGCCACCTCGTTGTTTGAGGATCTCTAAGATGTCTGCAAATGAGACATCATCCGAGGACGACTTCGGGGACCCCTCTGCATCATCAAGATCAGTGTCTGATGTAATAGACTCGGGGGAGTCCACGTGCTTCCTCTTGCACGATCTCTTCCTTGGGGGTTCCTCCGAAGACAACTCCGAAGAACCGTCAGGAGGAGGGGAACCCCCACTGGGGTAACCTCAGGCCCGGGGCTCCGCTGACTATGGACAGGGAACTGCCAAAGACCCAGTCTCCACGCCCAGGAAGGTGCCGGTAAAGCCGGAGAGATGGCCGAAGAAGACTTGGCCAAGGCACTCCTCATGGCTCTGAAAGCCGGACCCCCAGAATCCTGGGAGTGTCCGTTCCCCGGAGCCATGATAGCAGACGGAAGTCCCGCAGCCGAAGCACCGAGGGGGAGGCTCGGAACCGAAAGCATAGGTCCCGAAACATCACCCCCGGGTCCAGCCGAAGAAGTCCGCGTACCAAACTCGGACCCGAAGGCCCGGGTTGGAGTAAGGGTCGGAGCCGACCCTAAGATCTCCACCGGCTCCAACAGCACCTGCTCCGACGGAGCCGAAGCAGTCGGAGGAGGAATGGCAATGGGGTGGGCCAAGGTCATCGGCTCCGAAGCCAACTGGGTCGGAACCGAAACAAATTTTTGGAAGACTGGGGACTGGAACAGTCTTTGGAGCACCCTGTCTATATCAGAATCTGACATCCTCGAAGACCGAGAGGAAACAGAACGGGTTCGAGACGGCCTCTCCAACGGCCCCAAGGGACTAGGGGACCGGCTCCGAGGTGACTCGATGACTATCGGCGGCGAAGGAATACACACACCAGATTCCATCGGTGCCGAGGTGGACTTCAGCGCCGAGGAGGAAGTGTCTGAGCGGGCGACCCTTGTCGGCTCCGAGACCAGTGGAGCCGACGAAGGTGACCCGCCTCTCGATGCCCCAGCCATCGGCTCCGAAGCCAGAGGAGTTCTTTACTGGTGGCATCGAGGCAGACCGTTCCGACCTCGGCTCCGAAGTCCTTGGAGCCGAAGGAGAGGCCTGCCTATGTCTCTTGGCGGTCGGATCCGACGGACTGGTCGGAACCGACGCCCTTTTCTTTTTAGCCGGAGAAGGAGAGGATGCCAAGGCTTCTTCAAAGGAAGGTTTAATTAACCCCTTAAGAATCAATTTATTTTTCCTCTCCTGGAGGACCCTTGAGGAAAAAGCGTGACATACGCTGCATGACTCCTGTAAGTGTTTTGCACCCAAACAATACACACAGAGCGAGTGATCGTCTGTGATAGACATTTTGAAACTACATTTTGTACATTTTTTAAAGCCCGAAGGCCTAGGAGTCTGAGACATTATGGTAGACAATTTCAGTAACTTTGACAGGAAAAAAATACAATTACTGACTTACTGATTGACAAACCTAAATATAGGCTTACAGTTATCGCTTAAGAGCGCAAAAGACAGGGAACTTTGAAAACCCTGTAAGGTTTAGAAGGGTTGACTGACCGGGAAGGCCCTAGATGAAGGGGGGCCGAAATCAAACTCAACCCAATCACACAACAAGTCTTCAACAATCCAAACACACACAATGAGAGCGTTAGCCGTTAAAACAGCTTTTGAGACAAGAAACAGCAAAAAACTGACAGAAAAAGTTAGTTAAAATAACTACTCAGCCCAGCCAGCTCGAGACCACGTCTTCGCAGGAAAGCGGCAAACGAGATCTGAGGGACTGGTAGTGGTGCATCCTGGGATATAGTAAGCTCAGCCAATAAGAGACTTCGCTCTTTGGCATAAGCGTGCCGAGTCGGAGCCGAGGGATCGGCTCCGAACCCATCAGTTAGAATGTAGGCGAGATAGGATCACATAACATCAATGACATGTTCAAGAGAGCTTTTAGCATCATTCAGAAAACTTTCCTTAACACAGTCAAACCAGTCTGTGAATTTCTCAAATTATGAATGCTGAATTGAATGAATCTTCATAATCAAAATTTAGACTTTACAAAGTGCTTGCTTTGTATCTGAATTTCTGACTGTTTACTAAAGGAACATTTTGAAAAGCTGAGTAAAACCTTGGTAAAATGTAGAAAATATCCAGCATGGTATTCTGCAGTATTTTACTATGTAATCCTTCTAATATAAATCACTGTACACAATGCTGTTTTTATTTTGACCATGCTTACACACACGGCTATATAAAGCTATTTCAGTTACAAAGGTGACGTGGTACTTCATTTTACATGCAACAGAAAAATTCAAAAGCCATCAAAAGCAAACATTTTAGCCATTTCTATCGGACTCATCTTGAGAAGGTTTTCTCTTTTTTCAGCATCTTAATTTTAGAGGACACAGAACTGGCTTTCATTTCAGAAACTGCCACAGCACTTAAAATAAATGAATGACCACATGAAAGTACAGATATCATATCACTGGTACAGATTCCACAAGATCCTGATAGCAATGCTGAGTTTTTCTACTGTGATTTTTTTGCCATCTTGCCATCTTAATTACCATACACAGGCATGCTTCCCAAATAAGGATGTTGGAGGGTAAGGACAGCCTAGTACAAAGTAGAATACGGTCTTTGTTCATTGTCGCTACATAGACTGGTAACCCAGTTCTCCAGCTTATTAACAAACCATTTACAAATAAGCCCAGTCAATTAATAGAAAATACTAACTCACTTTCCAATGTGAAAGATCAAATGAAGGGCAAGAAATAAGCATGGCTTAAGTGGAAGCAGTCCGATAGATGTGAAGATTATGCAATCTTCCTGTCAATAAGGACTGCTACTAAAACAGCAGCAACTGCTAAAGCCACCTAACCAATGGAAAAGCAAACCATAATAGTAGCCCATTCTTACTTTCACTTGCTTGAGTTCTTAAACCAGATTCTCATTTTCACAAACATGTTATCTCAAGTTGCCATTTGCTTAAAGAGTTTTGTTACTCACTACTTTGTACAGCAAGATTTATATACTTGCTTATGAGTTTTGAGTGTCTGAAGGTTAGCACACCTTGGAAAAAGAAAGAGTGAGATAGGTGTTACTCTGTCTGCCTCTAATCTCTCTTTCTTCAAGATGCAGTGACCTTTGCATGTGAAAATTTACAGTTTGGGGTACATGGGGGGGGGGGGGTTGACTCACCATGCATGGAGAGGTACAGAAGGCAAATGCTTATTTATCTGACTGGTAAACTGAGTAAATTGAGAACATGCATTCTGGAAATGTGTCTACAAAAGTATTAATTTTTGAGTTCTTGTCAATGGGTACGTGGGATGGAAACTTTAGCAAGTGAATATACAGGGCAGATTCTTGAAACAGATCCCTCATAAACTACTTAAAACATGAAGGAGTGATTTTCCCTAAATGGCTATAGTTTTAACTTTGTCAATACCAACATCCTGGAACAGTTGGTACATTTCTCCTCCTAGGGGTACAAACATCCTTGCCCTTGTACTCATGAACATGGGAGGGTGATGTTTGTCGCCCAATGTAATGTCTTCGCTTGTCAGATCTGACCATAAGGCAGTATTACCTGAAATAAAATTTAAATCCAGGGATCCAGTGAAACCAAAAACCTTTAGGAACTATTCCAAGGCTAACCTCTCTCTATTAAACAACACATTGGCTAAATTCCAAGCACCCCCAAACATAGTAAACACCACAGCATATGCTGAGTTATTTACAAAATCTCTGTACAGCCATACTGATAGCTGTATAGAGCAAACTGTGCCCACTCATATTAAGAATAAGAAACTCAAAAGGCAAGCCACGCTGGTGTAATCACAATATCAACTGGTGACATAACAAAAGAAAAAAAAATCTTTGCCAAGTGTAAGATGAACAAAGCCATACATACTAAGCGCTCCCTGACCAATCTAAGAATGCAGCCAAGAGGATTAATTAATAGTTCTCAGACAAAGGACAACTACAACACTTTCTACAGTTATATCACAATGTGCAGAACTTACTGTAAATGGCATCACCCACACTAAACCAGAGGACACTACCAACTTTTTGGCTGACAGATTCAGCTCAAATTTCTCCCTCCCACTTCCCTCCCCAACAGTCCAAAGTAAATAATGCACATCACAATCCCGCCAACCATTACTAGAGAACAGGTCATCAATGCATTTTCCAAGGCCAAAAACACAGCATCAATGGGCTCCAATAACATCCTGGGATGTTTAATAAATAGCATGAAACATGACCTCTCTAGTTCATTTGAATCACTTTTCAACTGCAGCCTTCAGTCAGGTTTTATGCCCAAGGAATGGAAGATGGCTACAGTCATTCCCCTGAGCAACGGAGGTCCAACCACAGTTCTGGGTAACTAGAGGCCCATAAGTCTTACCGGCCTCATATGTAAGGTCATAAAAAGAATCATCATGGACACGTTATATGAGGATATAGGTAACCTGCAAATGCTGGAACCATTACAGTTTTGCTTTATTAAAGGAAGATCATGCCTATTAAATCCGGTGAACATTTCTGAGAGTGTCACCAAAGCATTGGATGAAACTAAGACTATGCACACAGCTTACATCGACCTGGCCAAGACTTTTGATAAAATACCCCACTCAAGCATTATAGACAAAGCTCACTAGTTTATGTATAAACCTTTGTCACCTGCAGGATAGCAAACTGGCTCAGTAATAGGACCCAGGAGGTCAAAAGAGGTGAGGCCACCTTCACCAAGAGGCCAGTCACTAGTGTAATCCCCCAGGGTTCTGTACTGGGTCCACAATTTTTTGGCATCTATTTCCCTAAAAATGGAAGCAAATGCTGAAGGTTTACAGCTGACTAAGTTTGCAGATGACTGCTAGCTGGGGGCTATCATAGACTCTCCTGCAGGTGTTAGCATTTTTCAAGAAGCTTTATCTCTGACCAACAAATGATGCCAAAACCATGGTCTTAAACACAATGTTAAGAAATGCATAATTGTGCCCTTTGGGAAGTCAACCACCCTGACCAATTACCATGTTAATAATACGGCCCTAAGAGTTGACCCAAAAGTCAGGGATTTGGTTAAGCAGACAGAAAATTGCTTTATCTTTGACCACCTTGTGGCCACAGTGGTGAGGAAATCTTTTTATGTTCTGCAACTTATAAGAAAGAGGATAGCATCTAGGTCCAAAAAGGTAATTACCCCACTGTATTCCGCCCTTATCAGACCAACCATAGAGTACAATGCTCCCTTTGGTAATGTACCTGACAAGGCATATGCAGTAACTGGGGTGACCTTAGAGGTTCCTTACAAAAAGAATACAAGGCATAACAAACCTGCCTTATGTACAGCACCTTAAAGCCCCTTCCTTCTACTCAGTCTCCTACAGATTTCTGAGGAGTGATCTATGCATGGCTTACAAGGCATCTGCAAACCCCACACTTATGAATCTTCTACATATTTGTAAGTCAAAGAGTACCAGAAACACAAGGTCTAGGGACTTGAATTTTGTCTATGACTTAAACAGAACATGCTGGAGAGACAGATATGTGTTCCAGAGACTGCCCTTCCTATGGAACAGACTTCCCATATATGTAAAGCTGAGTTTGTCTATTACCCAGTTGAAGCACAACCAAGACCACTGGATGGGGAATACAGATTTTACACTGGTCCTGGCACCTATGTACCTTATGGACAGAGGGAGCTTATAAATGCCTGGCTCCCAATGTCCTATTCGGATACAAGACATTATTCTTTAGGCTTAGAAAGGCCCACCAGACTGTTAGCCCAGTAGCAATCTATGACTCTATGAAACCCAGCCCCCAGTGAAAACTGTGTGTGGCTCTTTACAAATCAGTGCAGTTCAGAAATCCCCATGGATAATGTGACTACTATTAAGAAAAGAGTTTTTGAGTAAACTCATTTGAGCACATAAGTACTGTCAGGCTAAAATGCAAGAACTAGCTCTCTAATTACAAAACTGATGTTCTAAGTACTTGCTTCTGGATGTTCTGGAAACCTAAGGTAAAAGGTCTCCTTCTTGTACTGTTTTAGTAAACTGCAAAATTATAGTTAAAAAAAACAGGCATACAGGCAGAAAGAACAGATAAGTATACCCTGAATGATGAAAAAGCAGGTCTGTACTGAATAAAGACAAGTATTCGAAGACAAGAGAAAGTGAGCCAGGCAACAGGGTCTGGTCTTTGTTTGCCCAAAAATGAAACAAAAAAAGGTATATCCAAAGAGAGATTTTTCCCGCTGCTTTTTCTCTGAACTTCCTTCAATATAAAATTTCTGCAGAAAAACAGTTCTTTAGAATTAGTGTGTGATCTTCCAGGCTGTTAAAGGACTTGAGATCTGGAGGCAGAACTTTGCCTTGTTTTTGTTACAAGTCTACAGTGCAGAGGAAGGATTTACTGAAGGAGCCACCATCTGAGTTAGAAGCATGAATGGCTAGGCCTAACTGGAGTATTTGCCCTTTCTCTTTTCATTATTAACAGCATTCTCAGTATCAGGAGGATTGGCAGAAACACACTAATTTGGTCCTGGCTCCAAATGATTGATAAGGCATTAATTACCACTCTTTCTGCATTAGGAAGCCTGGGGCTTAACAAAATAATCTGATGATTCCCATAAAAAACACAAAGATCCACTTTGGGTTGACTGTTTACCCCACATGTTATCTACTTTCAAGAAACTCGCACAGAGACCAAGACCACAGCTGAAGCCGCTTTATTATCACACAGTGATAAGACTAACCATTACGTTAAGCAATGACTGAAAAAAAATGCATATGACCAGTCACTTTATATATGGATGTATGCAGTCAATTTTACATGCACTGTTCAAGACACCACATAACTCCCCCACCCCATTATAGCATACATCCATTCAGAAATTTACTAGGGTAAAATGGTCTTTCAGTGTTCACAGACACAGTCTACTGATGAGGTACCTTATGCAGTACTAAGGCATAACCAGCCCCCTTTATACAATACTCAAAACCACTATTATTAACTTCACTTGTCAGTATGTTAGTTAGTGAGGTGGTTTTTCTAACTTGAGCAGGTTCCACTGACTCTGACAATATGTCCAGGTAAACTGTAAGCAGTAAAAACGCTTCTTAAATGACTAATGAGAGCTTCTGACATGATTTCAAGTACACAGATACTTCTGAGCACCGATAGATGCATAGTAAATACATAGTAGCAGCCTGAACGTCTAGGCCAAGTTGAGTGGCCCTTTTCAGTGAGAAACCTCTTCCTCTATGCGTCTGAAATTTTTCATTGGTGTAGTGTTGCTTGTCTGATGCCTGTAGGAATCCATTATATCTCATAAGTAGCTCATGTTAAAGAACTTTTGAAATAGTTGAATTTCATATGATCAATTATTTAAAAAGTTGAATGTATAGCTATTCGCTTAAACAGCAAATTATCCTGAGATTGCGGAACAGTGGGAATAGAGAAATATGCCCTTTTCCCCACTGTAGTGCGATCTCAGAGTTGGTATATATATATATATATATATATATATATATATATATATATATATATATACATATATATATATATATATATATATATGCGTGTGTAAATAACTGTGTGTGTGTGTGTGTGTGTGTGTGTGTGTGTGTGTGTGTATGTATATATATATATATATATATATATATATATATATATATATATATACACATACACACACATATATATATAGATAGATATATAGATACACACACACACACGTGTGTTTGTGTGTGTATATATATATATATATATATATATATATATATATATATATATATATATATATATATATATATAAAAAGCTCTGCTTTGAAAAGACCAAGTATACAAATACTTCTGAGCACTGATACACTTTTTAAATAGTCAATTACGTGAGTTTGATCATAGGAAATTCAATGACTTAAAGAAGCTAATCATATGAGATAGATCGCTCCTTGACACATTCAAGCTTGTATCACAAAACCTTGGGCAACAGTATGTCATTAATGACAGTTCAAGTACATAGGATGTCTTTGCTTCCCCTCTTTTATTATTCTTTCTCTAAGGTTGCTGCATCTCAAGATGAGTGTGGTAATGGACAGGTAATATAAAATCTGCTTCACTCTTTCCCAAGGAGGCTGGGAGACAAACAAACACCAATATTGAGCACTACAATCTTGCTTGTATGTGAAGTAAACAAGCACATCACCAACTGTCATCTTCAGCTGTTATGGCTTGCTTTCTCATAGTCAGGATTAGAGCACATTATGTGCCCTTTCAATTAACAAATCCTGCTGTGGATTTCCAGACAAGTTGCTTATTTGTGCTTTCATAAAATTAATACAGTCTGTTCCTTCCACCTTCTCTGGTACAGCAGAAAATCTCAGGTTTTCCCTTCATGCTCTGTCCTGTAATTCTATTATTTTCTGAAAAATCTCCTGTTGTACAGTCTCATTCAGCCTGCCTTTTCTTCATTATGACCTCTGATTTTTGCAGTTTTATCACCTCATCTGAATATCGGTTTAAAGCTTCTTCCATTTTTTCCAGCCTTTTTTTGTTTGAATTGATACTGATATACTCCATCAGTGTTTTGTTTATTTTAATCAGGTCTGTGTGCAGTTTCCTTATACTTTCCTACCGGTTGCTAGAAATTATGTCTGGAACTTGAACTGCTTTTTGCTGAACAGTTGCAGTACTCTTCCCAGTCAGTATTTTTTCCTCACCTTTTGAAGTTAAATTTCCTTCATGTCCTCTGTATATCTGTTTTGCTGGCATCCAGGCAGTGCACTTACTAGCAATTCACTGAAGTTTACCCAGAAGTATAAGTCCACTCGCTTTCTCTGCTTTCTGTTTTCACACTGAAAGAGCTACAATTATGCTGTTACTTAATGTGTAGCCATCTTGGAAGTTGTCAACAAAACAGATATTGATGAGTGCTTACAAATCTTTTACAGAAGAGTTGGACATTAAGTGAAAAAGGTATGTTTTGTGGGGCACTTGAGTAACTGTTTGGAAGTGCTAAGGAGGCAATACAAAAGTTTGCCCAACAAAAAGTGAGCTGTGAAACAGAGAGTGAGTCTGTTTTTTGTGGTTTGGTAATAAAGACCACAGAGGGACTCCACCAGTGAAACCTTTTCCAATGCTTCAATGGAAAATGATTAAAAGAAGGAAAAAGGACAAGAGTTGACCAGAAGAACTGAGAATAAGTTGAACATAAAGCAAAGACAGGACATGAGAGATGGAGATAAACAGGAATAACACCAGTACTTGGAAAATGACAAATGTGGGAGTCAAATGTAATAATTATATTTGTGAAACCTGACAGAACAAGAAAAACTGGAAATATTGGCATTTTTTGGACTTGGTTACACTTGTATGGGACTCTAAACCATATGACCTACTTCATGTCATTAATGTTTGGAAAAATACTTAGGACAGGGGAACAGTAGAGAGAAAGTTAACTGTAAGTAAAACAATTTTTAAGGCTACTATTTTTATAGGGTATGATTTTTTTCTGCATGTTGTAAAGTTTTTTCAGTTATTTTAAGTGCAATTGGGATACTAAAATATACAAAAAAAAGTCTGTTTAAAAGAGCAAGACAAAAGAAAAAAAATAGTGTGCATTTTCTTATTCTTGCATAGGGGGAATGACTGGATTAAGACCCTTAGCTTGATGTAGTAACAAGTTTTAAGAGAAAGCAATAAAATGAAAAAGAATATCTAATATACGTTTTTTTCCAGCAAATAAACGTGTGCAGCAATTCTCTATCTGGTCCTCATGTCTCCAGGAGACAATCTGATAAAGAGAAATGGCTAGAATATAATGTTCTCTGAAAGCATTCAAGTGGGAGAGCTATGAAGATAAACGAAAAACAGACAGCAATTAGTAGATGCACAGGTTGCACAATGCGTCTTAGCATAGATAACCTTTCTTTCAAGTTAACTCAAGTCTGTGAGTGTGGCTGTTAGTTTATTTGTTCCTTTTTGGAGGTTAAAACGTCAATAGAAGTACATAATTTTGTGCGTTATACAGGGATAGTGGGAGTGTGTTTGGTTTTTGTTTGAGGGCTTTCAATAAAACAAAGTTTTATAAGATGTAACATGCTGCTTAGTTAGGGTTAAACTATTCCCGGCGCCATAAAATCTGCTCTTTAAAATTTTCCTTAGAACTAGTCAGTTTTTTAGTTTTAGCACTAAAATCTGTTTCTTTGAACTTAGCACGTGCTCAGAACTCGTTGTAAGCACTAAATAAACTACTAATTACTACAGCACTCAACTTTCCTCACTTATCTAGAGGAAAACAGTTTTTAGTACTTAATAAGCACCTATCCAGACATGTCTAAGGGTCAGCTCCCAGTGTTTTCTCCTGTCTACCTGATGAAACTGGGCATCTTGGGGCAATGCACCAATTGCCTAATGTAAACAGACAACCCTCTCCTCCTACCACCCAACACTACATCCTGTGAGAGATGCACTTATATAGCCAAACTGGAAGCAAAGCTTTCTTCACCCAAGACTGGACTAGACATTCAACAGGAGAAGGTAAACACTTGCACCACACCACACTCATGACATAGTCCCTCAAAACCTACACCACCAAAACACACACCTACATTCGCGGAGGCTCTCAACAAAAATCTGCCCAAGCAACAGAGCCCTCCAAAGCAGAAACACACGCAACCTCCACCCCCCAACACAACCCAACTGACACATAGCCCACAAACTCAGTGTGCCACTAAACCACAGCCCATAAAGCATAACATACCAAACACTCTAGTCATAGGTGATAACGTACCCAACACTCTAGTCATAGGTGACTCTATAGTCAGGTACACTGATGTTCCAGTTACCCGGCTAAACAAGGAGAAACTTACTGCCAGCTGCCTGTCAGGTTCCAGGATCCGCCACATAATGCACGCACTCAGGTCACTCCACAACAAGTATAAATAAGACTCTGTCATTGTCCATGTTGGTGTGAATAACCTGAGACGTACCTCCCTAAACTACATGAAAAGAGACAGAGGAGCTCTCTGATCTTGTAGCCCAGGCAGGTATGACCCTAGCACTGAGTAGCATCCTGCCATCACCCAGAATGGTACCACAGTACAAGGACAAAATGATTGCCTTTGACAATTGGCTAAGCTTCTGGTGTCATTCTAACGAGATCCAGTATCTGTCTGCCTGGGATGTCACGATCAACAGACCACGATGCTTTGCCAGAGATGGCCTGCACCTGTCACCCTTGGGATTCCAGATACTGGCTAAGGCTCTTGCCACCCCTATAATGCCTTTTTTTAGGCAAGGTTAAAATGACAAATTCACCACCATAACAGGTACAAGCAAGCAAAATCTGAGGATAAAGCTACTTAATACTAGAAGTCTAAACCTCAAAATGCACTAACTCAAGGCACTCCTTAAAATGAAGAACATCGACATCTGTGCAGTGTCAGAGACCTGGTTCAAGGCTCCAGAGAGCACCCCTGCATTACCAGGCTATAATTCATACCACACCTTTTGGTCACCTAACCTGGTCCGAAGCACAAAGGTGGAGGCGTGTCCATATTTATTAAGGATACCCACACCTCCAGGCATAATGCATCCAAGATTATCCAAGTGCAACTAACTCTGGGCAAGACTGCAATCCAAATTGCAGCTTGCTACAGATACCCACCATACCCCAGGATTCCCACTCCTCATTTCTAGATACACTGGAAAATATTAGGGTACAACCCAACACCCTAATAATGGGCGATTTCAACTACCCCACCATTAACTAGGAAAACTACTCATGTACCAACTCTTTTGCTCAACATTTTCTGGAATTGATAAATTCCAACGCCTTGGATCAACTTATCCACACCCCCACCAGGGGCAGCAATATCCTAGACCTAGTCATTACCAACATGGGTGACCAGTGTTCCACACCAAAGGTCAATTCCTCATTGGTCAGATCCAACCACAAGCTAATCACCCTAGACATCCACATCCTATCCTCACTCCCCATTAGGGAAACTATCGTAAAAAATTTCTCCAAAGCCAACTTCACGCTTCTTAAAAGTGGCAAACTTCACAATACCCATGCAGATGGACAATAGAGGTACGACTGCTAAATCCTACAAAAGTGCACTTTATAAGCACTTACACGAGTGCATGGATCATGTTATCCCTAACAGAACTATGATGCTATCCTCCAAAAAAATGAAGCCAATCTGGTGGTCCTCTGCCATAAACAAACTCTACAACAGAAGAAAGAAACTGTTGCAAAAAAGAGTAAAATCCAATGATTGAAGGAACTTCCTGGTCATTAAGAACCTGAGATCCCTCATAAAATCCTCCAAACTAGTTACGAAAACAAAATTGCCACTGATTCTAAAGACAACCACAAAGCATTCTATAGCTATGTCAAAAATCTCAATGGCAACACTCAGTTCTGCTCTGAGTTACAGCACAATGGCACTAAATATACAGAACCAACTGATATTGCCAACATCCTGGCAGATAGGTTCAGTGCTAATTTTACCCCCCTCTTACCCACTAAAGGGCTCATCTCTATACCGGAAGAATGCAAAGCTCCTGTAATCACGGCTGCACAGGTAAAAACCACACTCTTCAAAACCAAGAACACAGCATCCATGTGACCTGACAACGTCCCAGGCTGCGTTCTACACAAACTACAGAGCAAATTGGCACCCCACCTAAGCACCATGTTCAATCATAGCCTCACCTCAGGCTTTGTGCCCACTGAATGGTGCACAGCAACAGTTATCCCACTCCACAAAAGGGGGAGCCACCATGGACCCCGGGAACTACCGCCTCCTTAGCCTGATGAGGCTGGTCTGCAAGGCCATTAAATGTATCATCATTGAACTTATAAACAAAGACATTGGTAATCTCCAAACCCTGGACCCCACCCAGCTCGGGTTTGTAAAAGGCAGATGATGTCTTCTAAACCTGATAGACTTCTTTGAAGTAGTCACCAAAGCTGTAGACGAGGGTATGATGGTTCACACAGCCTATCTCGATCTTGCCAAGGCTTTCAACACCATTCCCCACTCTGGAATTATAGATAAACTCACTAAACTAGGTATAAATCCCTATGTCACAAGATGAGTTGCCAACTGGTTCACTGACAGAACCCACACTGTGAAAGTAGCAGACTCCAAATCTGACCTCAGACCAATGACAAGTGGAGTAGCACAGAGTTCAGTCCTGGGTCCTCTCCTGTTTGGTATCGACTTCACTGAAGTACAGGCTAACACAGACGGTCTTTGGCTAATGAAGTTCACAGATGACTGCAAATCAGGAGCCATAATTGAAACTCCTAATGATGTGGACATCCTACATAAGGGCCTCACTGAGACAGATGCCTGGTGTCAAAGCCATGGCCTCAAGCTCAAGTGCCAAAAAGTGCACTGTCATCCCCTTTAGTAAAAACTCTGTACCCATGAACTTCCACATAGGTGGTAGTAAACTTAACACCGAAAGTGTGATAAGAGACCTTGGGACACAGGTGGACAATAGTCTCTCCTTTGATAATCACATTGCCACAGTAGTCAGGAAATCCTTCTACGTGGCACACATCACAAAAGGATTCTCATCCAGGAAAAAAGAGGTCACTGTTCCCCTCTACTCGCCACTCATTAGACCCATTATAGAGTACAATGCCCCTTTTGGTATGTACCTCACAAGATGTCTACAACTGGAAAGACCGCAGAAATACCTCACAAAAAGGATTATCAGCCTCAAACAGATGCCCTATGCAGACCGTCTCAAAAATCTCCAGCTTTACTCCGTCGCATATCGCCTACTCAGAGACATTCTCTGCCTAACATACAAAGCTATGTCAAACCCAAAGCTGTTGGATATGCTCCACTTAAAGAAATCCCAATCCCTCTGAGCTACACTCTTTAGGGACCTAAACCTTATCACCACAATAAACAAAACATGCTGGAGGGATAGATTCCTGTCCCAGAGACTTCCCATACTCTGGAACAAACTACCTATCTATATCAAACAAAGCTCCTCATTAGCACTCTTCAAGAAAAATCTTGATGATTGGATGAGAAATAGGAAATTCACGCGGGGATCACTTCTGTGGCTCTGCTTGACAGTGGCACAGGAAAATAATATTTTTGGGTGTCGAAAGCCAGGGTACCTTTTTGGCTAGGCTTATATAGGCCCTAGGGCCAATAGCCTAGTACCTACCTATGAACCTATATCACACAATCAAAACTCATAAGATCGAACGTGCAAATGCACAAATTTTCATAGGTTTTATTTATTTATCGCATAATCGAATACTGTATTGTGGGGGGCTGTGTCCCCCACACCCCCCTGCTAAATATATAATCCTACTCCGAGGTCGCACTACAGGTGAGGAAAGGGCAAAATTCCCAATCTTCACTGTAGTGGGACATAAATCCAAGCACTTTGATTATGTGAAAATTCGCACATTTGCGCGTTTGATGCTATGAGTTTCGCTTACGTGATATAAACCCCTTCAAATGGATATGACAAAAAAACAACTGCATAAAAGATCAACCTGCCAAACAGTGTATGCATGCTACACAAAAGCTGGAACTAGACAATAAACAAAAAGCTGTTAAAAGCTGGAAATAATAACTTTTTAATACAATGATTCTTTCTGTAATCTCAACAGTCTCAAAGATAAATACAAAAAATAAAGAGTACTGAACTATATTAAAAATGTAGACTGCAAATAACTCTGCTACATAAGACACACTTAGAAAGAAATGAACATGTGAATTTGGTAAAGAAAGGCTTTCACGACTGTTATTCAGCGGAACACCTGAGACAAAGGAAAAGAGGAGTATTTATATCAATTGCAAGAGGAGCTCCAATAGTGACAGAAGAGAATAAAAAGATAATAATGGTAGATTTGCAGTATTAAGGGGCTACTGGCAACTGAGGAGGATTACATTGGCTTGTATTTACATTCCACCTAAAACTGCTATAATGGAGCTTAAGACAATTCTGGGAGAGATAATCAGCTTTCAGCAAGAAAGATTACTCACAGGTGTGGACTGGAATTTGATTTGCGACAGTGAAGATGTGTCAGGGGTCCCATGAGGGAAAATATAACAGAGACTGGGTAGATTTTTGAAGAAATTTATGAAAATATTTGGAAGAGGTAAATTCACTACTACGAGTTCAGAGTGAATTTGCATATTACTCCGTAAAATACAAAAACTGGGCTAGGCTAGACAGAATTTATATTTCACAGGAGCAAATGCAATTAATCAAAGGTTTTCATACACACACCCAACAACTATTTCAGATTATGAGCCAATAATAACCAAAATAAAAACACAGGGTAATGAAATAAAAATACGACACTGGCACTTTCCCACCTATCTGCTGACAAGAGAGGAATTTAAGGAATGGGTAGTGGAAATTATTCAACAGCTATTAGACAAGATAAGAAATTTCTTCTGAAAATACAGCTAGGGAGTGAGATAAGATTAAAGTGGAGTTTAAAAATAGGGTAGAAATAAAAGAAAGGGAGATATGGTTAAGAAGTAACAAGATTTCTTTACAGAGACTGACAAATGTTAAATTATTGCACAATAGGGGGAATCTCACAAAACAGGATGAGGAGCAACAGCAGAATGCTAAACAGAAAATAAGGGATTACCTTAATAATACGCACGAGTTTTGAAAGACTGCTGTTAAGCAACTGTTTTTGATAACTCTAGAGCACAAAAAGTTTTAGCACAATGACTCAGACAACAAAAAGTAGAAAGGATGGTCACCAAGCTTAGGGAGCCTATAACAAGAAAGATGATAAGAGATCCTGTAGAAGTATTAGACAATTTTCAGAAATTCTATTAAAAGTTTGTATAAAGCAGTGGAATATGGAAATCAAGAGGAGGTAGAAATAGAAATGTTTATGGAAGAATTAAATATGCCAAGGTTAGAGGTAGATGAGGCCCAATTACTAACAGTTAGGATAGGAGGAGATGAGATAAAAATGGTGATGTATAATCAATCTACAGGAAAGTCCCTTGGAATAGATGATATTCCTGTGGAAGTATGGAAGCTAGGAGGGGAAAAAACTGATAAAGATCTGGAAGGTTTTAACAGTGTTTTAAGAGGAGGAGAAATACCGACACCGTGTAAGAAGTGGTGGTAGCTGTAAAAGAGGGTAACGATCCATCAGATCCAGCTTCATACAGGCCCATTTGAATACTAAACCATGATTATAAAGGGACTATGTCTATAATGGCTAAAAGAAGGGCAAAAGTGATGAAGAAATTGATAGATATTGATCAATGCACTTTTGTGGAGGGGAGGAAATGTTTGACAACATTAACAGAACACTGATGATCCAGAGGAAGCAGAATGCAAGAGAATATCACTGTTGTTGGTGCAGAGAATGCATCTGACAGAGTAATCTGGGGACTTTATGAGCAGGAAAACACACCACAGACAGAAATAAAACCTCGGTAAAACCACAAAGACATGGCAGTAAAAACAGAAAACGGAGTGCACTAAAATAGAACTGAACAGACGTTTATTGTAAGCGCTTTTGTTTGGTATAATCACCAAACTTCATCAGACACCATGAATTAAAACTCGTCCCTTTTTATATATCACTTCACATTCATTTAAAATCCAGTAGCCAATAAAAACAAAGCAGTGACTCTCATTCAATTAACCCCTTAATTGCCAATACAAATAATACATTTAAATCACATACATTACTAGACATAATGAATATATTTATAATATAAACATTGTAAGAATTATATAATAAATGTGCATATACAAAAACTAAAAACTACCTGTCCAATATTTTCAATTTTAAGAAACTAAAGATTGAAATCATATCATTAAGACAAGGTTGGAAACTAGCATTTAAATTACTTGTCAACATGTTTCCTTCTGTTCTAGGTATGATTTCCATGGCCCACCACGGGGCTCCTTAACTTGATTTATAACTGCAAATTTGAATATGTTCTCAGGGTATATTTTCAAATGCACAAGCAGAAACAAGGATGATGATGATAATGAAACAGGGGGGAAGCTCAAAAAACAAGAAGATATTGGGATTTTGGATGCAGACTTTTAAGGAGAATAATGATAATCATACAGAATATTATATTCATAAAGCAGCAGAAAGCATTCTAACAACTAAGCCAACATTGGAATGGAGAAAGGAGATGCTGATGCTGATAGGGATGACTGCAATTAAGAATACAGGCAATAGGCAAGAGGGGGCTGGAACTGGAGAAAACTGGCAAAGTAACCAAGGTATTGGGAGCAAATTACTAGGGAGGGAAGGTTAATAGAATGGGAAGATGCCAAAAATGTATTTGGACTGCAGGTTAGAGATTGCCTTTCCTATAAAGGATTGATATCGTTGTATAAGCAAAGAGAAAGAAATAGGGGGGGGGGGTCTTAAATGAAAGACCTGCACTGGTAGAGTATTTAGTAGAATATAGAACAAAAGGTGTTGTTAAAAAAAGGAATAATTAGTACTGCATCTAAAATATTGCATGATAACTATAATAATCAATCAGAGGAGGTTAGAAAGGATTGGGAAGAGAGATGGGGAAAGCAATTCATAAAAAAGAATGGGGGATACAGGTTTGTCTCTCAAATATGAAAAAAAAAATCTAGAAGACTTAGGATTTTTGCTTGGAAATGTTTACATACATATTTTTATACTCCAAGTAGATTCCAGAGAATTTTTCCTCAGGTAGACAAGCAAATGTTGCAGGTGTGGTGGGGAAGAAATAGGTAATTGGGAACATATTTTAGGGAGTGTAATGAGTTGGCAGACTTTAAAGAATGTCTACAGACTACACTATCAGTGATGCAGGGTGAACAAATTGGTGTAACTAAGGAACTGATTTTTCTGAGCTATGATACTGAATGAGAAATGCCTAGACATATTAAGGCCTTCCTGAATCTAATTATGGTGGCTGCCAAGAAAATCAGTTACTAGAAAATAGAAATCAAAGTCTAAATCAACTGTATTAGAAGTAGCAAATATAGTAACAGAGATAAAACAACTGGAAATGGAATCTTTAGAAAAGGGTAGAAGCATATAACATAGGAAAAAATGGAAACTATGGGTACAGTACAAACAGGGGAGGAATGAGTTTTAAAAGAAGGCAGGATTTGAATGAGCTATGTATAATTTGACGGACCATGATTGGGTAGATTATAAGTGATACATAATGTTTGCAACTAAAATTATATGTCACTATAGTTTGTGATATAAAATACTTTCAACTAAGATGTCAATATGGTTTGTTTGCATTTATATAAATGTATGACTGACTGTGTCATAAATGATAATTTAATAAAAATGTTTCTTGTTAAAAATATAGTTGCTAGGTTTTTTCAAGTCGCCATAACACAAAAATTTAATAAATGTGACCATTCTCTGCTGGTTCTGTTTACTTAAGCTATAAAATCTGCTTTAGTAGGAATGCCCTGAGAATGTCCTCAGTGAATGCATTCAAAATGCAACTTAGTACTGGTCGAATTCTAGTTTTGTTGAATTCACTACCTTTTACAAAGCAGAGATGAGAAACACATTTTGGTACAAACCCATGGACTATTTATTGGAAATTTAAAAAGTGCAACATACTTGAACTCTGCATTCATCAAGCTTTCTAAAATTAACAAGTGCAATGTTATGTCTGCAGAAACATTTGCTAGAGTGTGTCATGGTGAAAGGGTAGATGTGGCAAGGTGTGCAAAACTTGTTGCTTATGGAGGTGAAGAAATTCAGACTGAAGGCTCAGTAGTGCTTTCAAGTTATTCTGCTGGAAGAAGCTATAACTTGTTATTTGCCAAAATGAACTTTCTGCATCTAGGACAGAAAAAATAGTGGCATTTGGCATCAAGGCTGTGACTTCTTTGTGCCCACTGGATGATGAGGTCTTTTTAGTGCTTTGTTCAAATCATGTGGATCAATACATATTCTGATGTCATCTGAACTTTTCTTACGAGTTACTACCATGGAAGATATCCATTCAGTTGGCAGTAACTGGACAAATCACACCTTGTCGCACCCTTTTATCTAACTCCGCCTTGACTTTGTCCTGCACAGCTATTGGAACTTTGCATGCTGGCCTGATAACTGGAATGACCCCAGTCAAGAGGTATGTTCAGACATTATTAGGACTCAGAGACAGTTTGAAAATGGGACTGCTTTCATTTAATAAGGAAGTCCATCATGTTAGCTGGAAAGACCACTACTGCAATTGAGCCCAGTACATTTTTTCCACCTATGCTGATCTTTTTGAAGACAAACTAGGCAAGCTCACCAAACGAAGAAAAATGCTGCAAAAACCAATTACTCAACCAAAAGCAAGCAGCTAGGTGTACCTGGCTGCTTGCCGTTCTTGCCAGGCATTTTATGTAGGCAAGACGGAGAGGCAGCTCAGGAGGCGTATATATGAACACGCCTATGACATACAGAGAAAAGTTAACACCAACGCACTCTTTAGACATACCCTGACCTGTGAGGGAGCTTCCTTCAAGTTCTTTGCTTTGGAATCTGTTGTACAGTGTAATAGGGGAGGTAATTGGTCTGCACTGTTGTCCCACAAAGAAACGTGTTGGCAGATTTTATTGGAATCAAATAAGTACCCTGGGTTGAATGATTCCATTTCTATAGCCCCATATCTAAAATTAAAGGCAGAAAAATTGTAAGGTCATGGATATCTATTTTGGCACTGTGCTAAGCAATATGACTTTATAGATCTAGACATTTGTTTACATTGTTAATGATCATTCAAATACTTATATACTAGGTTTAGTATATATATATTTTTTACACAATTTTTATAGATAGGCTTTATTATAAATATATATTTTTTAGTAAAATTTATATGGAACACGGTCATGGGCATGTGCTTCTGTTAGAATATATACAAACCTGTTGATGTTGTATTTCCTAATATATTTTTTAAAAATTCTTTGTAATGTCAATGTGGTTTGGCATATATACCTATATATTTTTTATCAAGTATGTATTGCTTTAAATTTTTATTAGATTACCCATTCACTCATTGAGCAGCTGTATATAAAAAGAATGTGCTGAGGAGTGGTTTTTATTCTGAGGAAGTTGTTTTAACAACGAAAACGTTGCTACAGTAGATATACGTTAAATAAAAAACTTTTATTGCCTGAATGTGCCTTGCCTTTTGGAGGATTACTGTTCTTATCGTGGGTTGGCGGTTTGCTGCTCTCCCTGCCTGTCTAGCTGCTTGCTTTTGGTTGAGAAACTAGGCAAGCTCCCTGTTGTGTACACCATGAAGTTAGACCCAGGGGTCAGTCCAGTTATCAGGCCAGCACACAAAGTTCCAATAGCTGTGCAGGACAAAGTCAAGGCGGAGTTAGATAAAAGGGTGCGACAAGGTGTGATTTGTCCAGTTACTCCAACTGAATGGATATCTTCCATGGTAGTAACTCGTAAGAAAAGTTCAGATGACATCAGAATATGTATTGATCCACATGATTTGAAGAAAGCACAAAAAAGACCTCATCATCCAGTGTGCACAAAGAAGTTGCAGCCTTGATGCCAAATGCCACTATTTTTTTTTTCTGTCCTAGATGCAGTGTGTTCATTTTGGCAAATTCAGCTTGACAAGAAATCATCACTGCTAACTATTTCCAGTACTCCATTTGGCAGGTGAAGTCTTTCAGCATGCAATGAAAGAAATTTTTTCTGGGTATCCTTGTGTTACTATAGTAGACATACTGGTAGAAGGTTATGATGAAGCAGAGCATGACAGAAACCTCAGAAAAGTTCTAGAAAGGGCACATCAAGTAAATCTTAAACTCAATGCAAGTTCAAGCTACAAGAAGTTACTTATGCTGGTCATTTATTTACGAGTACAGGCCTACAACCAGACCCTTCACAGCAAACAGCCATTCTTGAGATGCCAGCTCCAGACAATGTTCAAGCACTGCAACGATTTCTTGGCATGGTCAACTACCTATGCAAATTCATTCCAGAATTTAGCCAACCTTCAGCATTACTCAGAGAGCTGACACATAAAGACATATCCTGGTCTTGGTCAGAGCAACACCAAAGAGCATCTGATGTCCTGAAACAGAGAAATGCTAGTCCACCAACTCTCAGATACTATGATGTTCACAAGCCAGTTACACTTTCATGTGATGCTTCGAAATTTGGTCTTGGTGCAGTCATTCTACAAGAGGCTCAATCTGTTGCCAATACATCGAGAACTCTTACCCAAACTGAGATGTAGTATGCTCAAATTGAGAAATAGCTTTTGGCAATTGGGTTTGCATGTTCAAAGTTCCATGATTATGTTTATGGTAGACCTATCCAGATCAAAACAGACCACCAACCTTTAGTCACTATCTTGAGAAAACCTATCCACTCAGCTCCATCCTGACTGCAGCGTATGATGCTGAGATTGCAAAAGTATAATTTCAATCTTGTCTACAATAAAGGCAAACTTCTTAATTGTGCTGATACATTATCCAGATCACCCAGAGACACTACAGAACAGCATGAGAATGAGAACCTTGATTTTGAAGTCATGGAAGTGAGAAATTTTTCTTTCACACATCTTGATGTGCTGAGAGATCGCACAGCTACAGATCCAGTTTTACAGCGGCTTAACCACTTTATCAATCAAAGATAGCTGTCAAAGCAATATAGTTTACCTCAAGAAGTAAAACCTTATCTTCCATACAGAGATGAGATTTTTCTGACAATGGTACCATTATGAAAGGTCCAAAAGTAATTGTTCCAAAATCCTTGCAACAAAAGTACATTACTATCTTACATTGTGGTCAACCAGGAACCGAATACCAAAAGAAGGACGAGAGGACTAGTATTTTGGCCTTCTATGTCACAAGACATTGAGAAAGCACTTTTATCTTGTTCAGTATGTAACAGTACAAAACCACATCAACAGAAGGAACCACTTCAGCTAAACCAGATTCCCAGACTACCGTGTAAGAGTCCACACAGAGTTATTTCCGACAATGGCATGCAGATTATAAGTCAACAGTTCAAAAGATTTGCTGAAGAATAGGACTTTACTCATGTCACTAGTAGCCCTAAGTACCCACAATCAAACAGTTTGGCAGAATGTACAGTTCAAAATGTAAAACAGTTACCAGAGAAGTCAAAATGAGATAATAGTGATGTTCTCTTGAATCTCAGAAATGTTTCTCATGATACACATCTTGGTTCACCTGCTCAGAAACTTCTGTCGAGACAAACCAGAACCACATTACCAATCAGTAGTCAATTGTTGGTTCCATGTGTCAAGAACAGATCAGCGAAAGCCAATCTGTTGAAGAAGCGCCTAACCCATAAGTCCTACTACAATAAAACCAGCAAACCGCTCAATCCATTACGAGAAGGAGAAGTGGTAAGGATGCAAACATCCAATGGTTATGATCGGATTGGTGTTGTGAAGAATATTCGCCCAGAGCCAAGATCATACTTTGTGGAATCACAAGAAGCAAGCTTTAGGCAGAATAGGAAACATCTGAGAACAATGTCCAATCCTATACCACAGCATATAACCTTGATAAAGACGATCTCAGAGTGAGTTATCTGGTGTTCCAATTCCAGAGGAAGTTCCAGAGGACAATCCCATTCCTGTGATGAATCCAGAAGTTCCTAATATGAGTTGTTTACCACAGACTACCCCTGTTGCTAAATTTAGTCCAAACTGTTATGTGACAAAATATGGTTGAAAGTCTAAACCCTGTAACAGATACAAGGCAACTTGGATATGAACATTGTGTTTTGTTTCTAATGTATACAGTTATGCAGGTCTAACGGTGATATTGTTTTTACAAAGGGCAATCTTTTTAAGAGGGAAAATGTAGAACAATGTGTGTGTAGACCAGTGTGTGTGTATGTACCTTTAAGAAGCTATCCAAGGGATTGCACAAGTGTATAAATACAGAGCACGTACAAACTAGACTGCCATTTTGTAGTAAGCCATTGAGATGCAAGCATGTATGTATGTAAGGTCTGTCTGTTAAGCTAGTTCATTTGTATTTTATGATGCTGCTATGTATCCTGTTGTGTTTCTACGAATTAAAGCATCTAAACGAAATACCCTGCCTGCTTATCATCTATGTGAGAGAGAAAGAGAGCCAGAAAGAGAGAGAAGAGTGATGAGAAGTAATGAAGAAATTTATTTTCTTCAAAAATTAAAGCAAGTTCTTTTTTCTTAAGAATACTTTTTCACAGGATAAAGGGTCATTGATGTGTATGCAGCTGGTCTTTCATTGCCTCATGGTATAATGAAGAATCACTGCCCCTGTACAAACAGCTAAGGAATAGCAAGCAATACTATTAAGTTTTGATCATAAGGTTTCAGCACCTTTTCACAAATCAGCATTTCTGTAGTTTTCTGAAAATGCTGGCTTAGCTTCCTATTGAAATCTCAACACTCTAATTACCAAATGCCAACATTCCAAAAAAAAAACAGAGATGGAAACTGCATGAAAACACCAAATACTGAATATTACTCTTCTCCTTTTAAACTTCTTTTTTTTTTTTTGCAAGGGGCAAGTGCCCCCTGCATTTCCGATCTTGTATATAGCACCTCTAAGATCACATTGCCTCAGACAAAAGACAATATTTAAAGAAATGGCAATCAAGTGCTTAAAATAATTAAGTCTAAATTTTTGGCCATTTGGTCTCCATATTTCAGCACTTGATCATTTGACTGCCGAGATTTCAAATGGTTACTGCTTTGCTTGATTTCCACTGCCACTACACTATTTTTTCAGCTACTATAAAGTGATGCTAAAACTGCACTTTGGTTAGGCATGAACCTTCCACTGTAATTGATCAAGCTAAGAAAAATTTTAACTCCTTCAGAAATGTGATAGGTGGGAGCAGCCTTACAAATGGCCTTCACCATCTGTGTTGAGGAGTATACACCTTCCCTGTCCAGAACTTGTCCCAGATATTAAGTCTGTAATTTACTAAACTCATGTTTTCACTTTTTTTGATTTCGCTGTCTTGAATCTCTGCAGCACTTTTACACTTGGTGAGGTAGCTTCACTTCTAAAATACAGGCATCTTTAATGGAAAAAATAACATGCTGGTGACAGGAAAGTTTTGCAGCACTTTCTGAAAAGCTATCCTGCTCCTGGGTGATGCAGTTAATGAGCAATTAATACAGGACAAATTCAAGATACCTATTATGATATGACATTCCTTTCTAAATGCATCTGTTAACATATCCATAAACATGTCTTCGATATCAGGTAGTCTCAAAGATTTTGGCCAGTATTTACTGGAAGATGTCTCCATATTAGCAATATACTCCACCCAGAAGCTGAAGCACACCCTGCCAACTATATCCTTGAAGAGTTAAACTTAAAAAAAAAAAAAAAAAAAAACACTCACATAAACTGTGACATGTAGGACTGTTCACTTTACAGGATCAAGAAGAACTGTATTCACTGAGATAACTTTCATCAGAGGGTGGATCTCCAGTTTGTGTGCATGTATATGCAAGCATGTGAGAGTGTCAGTAGAACCCAATAAGTGCAAATTTAAAATTCCCAGCTACAACTCTGATAATATGTTAGAGGGGTAGGAGTTACAATTGACCTTTATCCCCTCCTAGCCTTAGAAATTCATACTAAAGGCAATGACGCCAGTCTGGAATAAATTTCTCCTTAAATTCAATCACTCGAAAGTATTTTCCTAGAATGACATCTTTCTGCTAAAGGCTGAAGCACTCAGCTTTCCCTCAAGCTTCAAGTCACTCTTAGCAGTAGTGTTATTACAAAGCAACAACACACACACCCCTTTGTACCTTGCTGTTTAATTCTATATTACAAAGTGCCTACAGTTAGCTGAGTTGCTGAAAAATGTCATTTTTTTAAATGTTTCAACATTAAATGCAAAGCGAGCCAATACAAATTCATTTAGAGGTGTACTATGGAGGAATGCAGACTGAGTTAAAGGTAATGCTGATGTCAAGCTAAATAATGCAAAATAAACATATTTATTTCCAATTTATTCATACTCTGACCAGGTGACTGAACTGGTCCACTGTAGGCCTCTTTCAACCTTGACCTGGGCACAAGGGGTATGGATAGTACAAAGCAGCCATTTCAACCAGTTGGGTGGAAAAACATCTTGACATGGGGAGGAGTACAGAGGTCAAGAATGAATCATCAGATGTTAGATTTATGAGGTAGAACACATAACGGACGGGTCTCCATGCTGCCAAAATAAGTGAACAAAATTCACAAACTAAGGAAAACAAAATCTAATCAATATAAATTATTAGTGTTTAGAAGTTTGTATGTATGTGTGTGTATGTGATACAAAGGAAAGGCCTACAAGTCTCATCCCTTCGCTACTTGCCGAGTAAACTCTATGGGTGGCTGTGACTGTTCATGTGGTTGCTGTTTAAGTCAGATGTGACTCAACAGTGCAAAATAAATAGAATGAAAGAAAATAATGGAGAATATATGCGTGAATGCATATTTATGATAATAAATATCATTAAAAAAAAATACAAATTAAAAGTGCCCAGACTTAATTTAACAGTGGAACTGGCAGAAGAAGAAAGGGTTCATTCTACATAGTGTGGAGGCAGCAGTGGCCATGGCGGGGTGAAAAAATTCTGCTGTATTTAAATAACACAACAGTGAAATACTTCTTACACATAATATGAATCAGTGATATGAACTGCCCTGACTATGCATAAACCTAATGCACAGTTGAATAAATGAAGTTTGCACACTATTTTTAGCAAGCCACAGTTCACTGACAAAATTCATAGACACAAACTGTAGCAATGTAGACTGGAATACAAATGCTCATAGGTGCACATAGCACACAGTAGTGTAATTATGTGCACCATTACTCCTGACAAGATGATGTGATTGCTGTGTGACATGATAAAGGAAGACAGCACAGCTGAGAATAGCAGCTAAGTGAGGCATAAAGTACAGCTGCGTAAAATCTTACCATGACAGTAGGTGTCCTTCTCTTCCCTGCTGCAGTATTCATAACATTAGGGATCATCTGCCAAGGGTGGCCTGATGTCCAGCCAGTATACCAAAGCCTCAGGTTGCTTTAAGGTACGCCGTACGTCACATGTATGCTCATGTACAGTAGGGCATAAAGGTGATGTCCGGATGTACCATCCTCAAAAATGAGACCCCCAGTAGGAACGCCAGTCAAAGGAAGACAAGTAGTAACCAATACATCCAGAAGAGAAATAGACCAGGGGGAGGAAGGAGGGAGTGAATACTGCAACAGTGAAGAGGAGGACATCTACTGCTATGGTAAGATTTTACATAACTGTACTATGTCCTTCCATATTACTGTTGCAGTATTCATAACATTAAGAAGAGTGCCAAAGATCAGGAAAAAACTTGGCAGGAGGAAGGACCAGCAGAGCCCTCTGTGACGCCATAAAGGATGGCCCTAGCAAAACCAGCTCTAGCTCTGGATATCCTATTCAACTTTTAGTGCTTTGTAGAAGTGTGCACTGATGTCCAGGTAGCTGCCTCAAGAATAGAGTTACTATGCAAACCCTTGGAAAAAAACACCAGAAGAAACCACAGTTCTAGTAGAATGGGCTTTAACAGAAAAAGGAAGGCTCTTATCATGAAAAGAATAACAAAAAGAAATAGCTTTAGAGATCCAAGAAGAAATAGTTTGCTTGGACACAGCTAATCCTAAGGGCCTAGGACGACAGGAAACAGACCTGATCAGATTTTATAATAGTCTTAGTCTTATCCGAATAAAATCTGAGTTGTCTATGCACATCCACCGTGTGCAGTACCTTCTCTCTAGCAGACTATGGAGAAGGGAGAAGTGGGCAAATGAAAAGATTGATTAAGGGACAACTCATTCACCACCTTGAACATACAAGGAGGATTAGTATGCAAAGACACCCTGTCCTTATGAAACACCAAAAGAGGAGGACAAGCAATAAGGGCTTGAAGCTCAGACACCTGTCTGGCAGAAGTACGACATGACACAAGAACAATCTTCTGAGAGCAATGTTGCAAGGAAGCTGAAGCTGCAAACTCAAAAGGAGCCTAAGTCAATTTCTCCAAAACACAATTAGGATCACAGGGAGGAGGAACAAGCTTCCTGGGAGGCCTAATATGAAGGACGCCTTTAAGAAATTGTTTAGCTTCAAATCTGGAATCCAAATGAGGAGATAAAGGCAGACAAGCAGAGACAGCTGATAAGCGGGCCTTAACAGAAGAGTAAACCAACCCAGTACTGAGCAGCCCACAAAGATAGAAAAGAACCAGTGGAACATCCACAGAAAGTGGATCCAGGTTACATGTAAGACACCAAGTAGAAAACCTCTTCCATTTGCATAAGTAGGATTTCCTAGTATTTGTTTCCTGGCTTCCTGCAGAACCCTAAGCATGTTCTCAGAAAAAGGTGTCTGAGGAATCAAATCCTACCACTCACAGAGCAAGCTGAACAGTGGACAGGTGGGGATGCATGAAAGATCCCTTGTCTTGTGCGAGTTGGTCTACCCTGTGAGGTAGATGATTTCCCTTGGCTAAATGCAGAAGAGGAGGGAACTAATGCTGTCTCGGCCAAAAGGATATCATCAACAAGCTTTTGAGAGCATCCTGTTGAATCTTGAACAGGATTTTGGAATGAAGGGAAGGGGAGGGAAAGCATAGTGAAACATCCCCTTCCAAGAAAAAAGATATGGCTTCCACCTTCCAAATGGATCTGGGACACTGACACAAAATAGAGGTAGTTGTCTGTTCAGAGGGGAGGCAAAAATATCTATCTGAGGAGTACCCCACTGGTGAACAATGTCCAGAAATGCATCCCTGTGAAGCATCCATTCATGGGATTGAGTTAAGGACCTGCTCAGAGTGTCTGCCACATTGTTTTGACCTGAGGAATTTAAACTGTCTGAAGAGTCACTTGATACTGGATACCCAGATCCCACACTAGGAGTGCTAACAGGCAAAGAAGATAAGATATTGTCCCCCCTTGTTTGTTCACATACCACATCACTGTGGTATTGTCTGTAAACACATTGAGAGGTCTGTGGAAGGAAAAAGGATGAAAAGCTTGAAGTGCCAGCAGAAGAGCCCTCATCTCTTTGACACTTATGTGCTCTTTCTGTTGAGAAGGCGACCACACCCCCCTGAACCTTTAGGGAGCCAAAAGCTGGTCCTCATCCCACGTCTGAAGTATCTGTGAACAGCTCCTGAGAGGGAAGAGGACGATAAAAGGGGCACCCTGGATTTAAAGATAACTGCCGGATCCACCAATGAAGTTCCTTATTGAGACAAGGCAGAAGAGGAACTAGAAAGTCTAGAGGATGTGCATGCTGAAGCCAAACTGACTTCAGAAGCCACTGAAATTTTCTCATGTGGAGTTTGGCCAGAGGGAGCATAAGTATGGTGGATGCCATGAACCCCTTGTGAACATCAGGCTTTGCAGATGGGAAATGGCAAGCTAAAGACGTTTTACAAGGATCTCTGGAGAGGATGCCTGAAACAGGAGATCGTCAAGGTAATGAAATACTTGGATCCCTTGAATGCTGCAAAAAGCAATCACAGGAGATAGGCATTTGGTGAATATCCTTGGGGCAGTAGAGAGGCCAAAGGGCAAAGGAGAGAACTGAAAATGCCACGAGGCAACAGTGAAATTTAAAAACTTCCTAAAAAGGGGATGAATAGGGATATGGAGATAAGCACAGGATCATAGGAGGTTACTAGACTAACCACCTCAGGGCCCTTACAAGCCTAGTCAAGTTCAACCCGTGCTCACAAGGGTGTCTGGTTCAAGCAGACACGAAAATCAGCACCTAAATGCCACTGTCCAAAAGGGACACAGGTGGAACCCCTGAAGTGAATTTCCTGTTACCCATCCAGTCATTCAAATTGCACTTAAACAGGGCCGACAAGGGGTATCTGAAGAAGTCCAACTAACTAGTTGGATGAAAAGCACTTCATTAAACTTGGTTCCAGACGTTGTACCTGGGAGTTTTCTTTATCAGTTTGGCTTGGTTTTACTTTTTTGCTTTAGTGCAACAAGGGGCTTTGTTTAACATGAATAGAAAGCTTGTTCCAAAGGTGGGGCACAACCTCTGTGAGACAAATCTGTTACTCCAGCAAGTTCTGTTGATGTCACACACCAAGTTAAGATCCTTTAAGTGAGTGACCCATGTGCCATTTGACTTGCGAATGTGCATTTCCATTAAAGCTGGTTCAGAGATTGCTCTAAGTGCAAGACACAAGTTGCCTATAAGCAGTCTGTACAACACCAACTAAAGTGACAATGATTTCAGTCTGTCTGCATAAGACAGATCTTGAAGACTCTGAATTTTCTATGGAAGAAATCTTTGTGGTCTCTCCAATTGCTGAAGGTGTTTGGAAAGGAGCATACCAAATGGAGCACTGTACTCTATTATTGTCCTGATTTTGGAGGTAATGCCCTTACTTATCAGATGAGCAATATAAAATGTGCTTCTTACCACTGTGGAGACATGGTGATCGAAGTTAACGCTGCTGTCAACCTGTGTGCCCAGATCTCTCGCCACTGACTGTGTGCTTAGGGTATTGCTATTGATATGGTAGTTTGCAATAACGTCACCCTTGCTGAAGGGGATGATAATGCATTTTTTTGCATTAAGCTTAAGACCATGACTGGCACCAGTCATTAGTCTGCGCAAGACCTTCTTGCAGGATGTTGACATCTCTAGAGGTTTTTAATGATCTTTCCCAGTTTGCAGTCATCAGCAAATTGTCAGCCACAGTCCTTTAGTTTTAGCCTGTACTTTGGAGAAGATTCTGAACAGGAGTCGTCCCAGAACCATTCTCTGTGGAACACCACTGGTTATGGATCTGCTGGAGGAGATGGAGTCCCCTACTTTGACCATATGAATTCTGTCAGTGAGCCAGTTTGCAGCCCAACTGACAATATATGGGTTGATACCCAGCTGGATGAGTTTATCAATGATGCCTGAGTAGAGGATTGTGTCAAAGGCTTTGGCTAAGTTTAGGTAGGCAATATGCACAGATTTGTCCTTGTCCAGGGCTTTGGTGACTGTCTCTAAAAAGTCCATCAGGTTTAATAGACATGATCTCCCTTTGACACAGCCAATCTGGGTGGGGTGAAGCATTTAGATATTTCCTATACCTTTGTTAATAAGGTCCACGATGATTCATTCCATGGCTTTGCAGGTAAGACTGGTCAGAGTAATAGGTCTATAGTTTCTGGGGTCTGTGGATGCACCCTCTCTGTGCAAAGGGATGACAGTAGCTGTTTTCCATCCTGTTGGGACGAAGCCAGTGCTTAGGCTGTGATTGAAAAGCATGCTCAATGGTGATGCCAATTCCCCTTTTAACCCATTTAGAACACAGCCTGGAATGTTGTCTGGTCCCATCAAGGCTGTGTTGTTGGCCTTTCAGAGGGCATGTAAGCCTTGTTTCTCAGAGATACTAGGCGGGGGACAGGTGTTAAGGATGCTTTGGGGTATATGTGGCTGGGACAGGGGAGTGAAGTTTTCACTGAAACTGTCAGCTAGCAGGTTTGCTATATCCACAGGTTCTATACATGTAGTAGCATTAACTACAAGTTCAGTGCAAATCTGGGCCTTATCTTTGAGATCCAGAGAAATCAAAAAGCCAGAGGAAGCAGCAAAGGTAACAAAATCTGAAGGGATAAAATTTGAAAGGAAGGATCCTTCAGAAATGTATTCAGCTGAGAAAGATCCAGAATGAGTCTCCAATTGCCCTCTTCCCTGGGGACCAAAAGCATTCTGGAATAAAACACCTTCCCTTTGAGCAACTGGAACCTCTTGAATAGTTCCCTGAATCAAAAGATCCTGAAGCAGCTCTGGGAAAAAGTTTAACTGTTCTTGAGGTGGCTGAGGAATGCCCATGAAGGGGGGGGGGGGGGGGACATTTCCAAATCAGAAAATACCTTTGGTGAATGAGGAAAGAACCCAAGAGTATTGGGTAATGTTTAACCAAACAGGAAGAGACAGAGAAAGAAGAATGTGGCTGGGAAGAATCTGGTAGTCAGACAGCTCCTGGCTTATCAGGAAAGAAAGGCTTCTGAGCAAGGGTAGTCTGAGCAGATTTAGCTGGTGAAGCCGTCCTACCATCTTTTTTGCCTTTAGGAGGTAGACGAGACTGCCTTCTAACAATAGCTTGTTTAGTAGGATAGTTCCTTTGGAACTTAGAGAATGGTGAAAGAAAAATATGCTTCAGATCCTGTAACTCCTTGCCTTTCTCTTGCAGAGACTTGAACAAATCAGCAGTAGCAGCACCAAACATTAATATCATCAGGCAGAGTTTGAAGCCATAGCCAGGAATATCTCCTGAAAACAGAACCTGAAGCAGCAGCCCTAGAGAAAGCAACTGCTGCATCATAACTAAATTTAATGGAATGGTGAGCCACATGAGAAGTAGCTCCTAAAAAAGGCAAGACCGAAGTCTTACACTCAGAATCAGAAGGTCAGAAATAGCCTGGCAAGCCTGAGAAAGGAGCGACAAAACAAATCTGGTCATGCAAGTGTGAAAATTAATAGCCTGAAAGGCTAGGGTGGCTGAAGTATAAACCTTTTTACCTAGCCTCTCCATGGTCCTGCTGTCCTTATCAGAAGGAAGCTTAGTTGGGGGCAGTAATTTGGAATGCTTATCGGATCCCACAAAGACTAATGAAGGGAGAGCAGATGGACACTTGTAAAGGAATTTACAGTCATCAAGCAATTTATAAAACCTGTCTGCTTTCTTAGGCACAGGAGGCTGAGAATCTGGAGCTTGAGAAGCAGAAGAAAAAGCATCCAGTAAAGCAGCCAAAACAGGAGGAAAGGCAGAGGGTCTAGGAGACGCCATGTGAAGGAGCTCATAATATCTCCCCTGCACCTCAGACTCCTGGGAACAATCCCATTTAAAAAACTCCATCATCCTAGTAATGGTATCCCCCCAAAAAGAAAATTGCTCAAAAGGAGATTCAGGACTAATAGACTCCTCTTCCTCCAAACCATAGTCCAGAGAGCAGAGAGTCTTGGTAGAATAAGCCAAGGTTTCCTCATCCGAATCCTTCTCTTCTTCAGCGGAATCCTAATCCCTAGATCTCGAGAGGGAAAGATGACCAAAGAGGAGCCAGAACAGAGACCACCGTGAGGAGGCTTCAAGGCCATAAGGGCATTAAATAAGTCCTGTGTAAAATTCTATTCACTTTGAGGGCCCTTGGGAACAGAAGAAACATGCTTTGTCTTTTGCTTCTTTTCAAAGATGACGTCCGTCTTATGAAATGTAGAAGGCTCAAAGTAGGCCTGCACTCAATAACCGTAATCAGAACTTCCTCCTCAGCAGAATCTGAGGAGCCCCACTACGCCCTTCAGTGATAATTAGCCGTGGTTCCCCCTGAACATCTGAAACAGATGTCTGCAAAGCCTCGGAGAACGTGCGAGCAGCAGGACCCATGATGGCCTCTGAAGCGGTCATGGCAGAGGAATCCAAACCTCCGTGCTTTATCAGCCTCGAGAGAGACATCTGGTGTAGAAGGGGCAGGTGAAGACTCTCCCACACTGGCATTTACCCTTTCTGGATGACATGAAACCTCAAAACAAAATAAAAGCAAAAGACGATAAGCTAAAAACCTCAATGGAGCACTTATCTGAGCAACTAGGTACACCAGCAATGACTTGGGTGATCCGACAGACAATCAGAGATGGTGTTTGTACTGGTGGCAAAGAAGTTCTGAGGATGGTCCATCCAGACATCACCTTTATGCCCTACGCTACGTGAGGAGCATATATGTGACATATGGCATATCTTAAAGCAACCTAAGGCTTTGGTATACTGGCTGGATGTCAAGCCACCCTTTGCAGGGGATTCCTAATATTATGAATACTGCAAAAATTATATGGAAGGACATCTTACCTTACTAAGCAGCTATTTATTAAGGTAGATTATGCCTTAATGAGTTTCTGTTCCCAACTGTGTTGTGCTCCATCATCATGTTTAAAAGTGAGCCCTAAAAAAGTTTAATTCGTTAGATAAGACAACAGAGTTAGGGTCATTACCATATTGTAGTAATGAGGAGCACTTGTTCTTTGGGAGTGGTTGCTTAGTACCATCACTATGTGTGGAGGAGAGGGGGCAGGAAAAGGAGTGGTTGTAGTAGCAGGGTTAACTATAACATTAAGAACTCAGTTGCCACTGGGCACTGGGTTTTTACTAAAGTACAATTGATTTTTTTTTTTTTAATTTACTGCAGTAACATGTTGCTCAACCCTCTATACTGAGCAACATTTATTTACGAGTACATGCTTTGCTGACCAAGACAGTCCAACTAGGCCATTAGCGTCTTTTCCATAGAGACCCAAAGTGGTAATAATACCAACCAGTGGAAATTTGGCCAGGGAGATTCTTCTACTGTTGTTGATAAGTGCTGTACGATCTTTTGCATCCACCCAAGCTCTCAACAACTCAGGCAGACAGAACCCCACTTTAATGTTTCATCTAAAGGATGGATGTACACAGGAAAGAGGGGCTGCTGCACTTCCAAGAGTTACACCATCTGTACATTTGTGGTTGGAGTCTTGAAAGTTAACCTGCTAGGACCAGCCAGTATGCAGATGGTGTGTTTGTGAACTGTGAATGATTGTGCGGTGTGTCATTTGCATTTATATCCACGTGCATAATACTAGATTATAGAGTTTCACCTATTTCACCACCTCACTCAATGTATCTCTAACACTATTCCTCTGCCTCTTCTACCTCTTCCCTTCCTCTATCTCCAAACACTCAATTCTTACAGTCTCAAAACAACCTACCTGTCTAGTCTGTCTCCTATACTCTATCTCCCCTACATCTCCTACTAGCCATTCCTACTTTCCTTTCTTGTTTCCAAACTCCTGTACAACTAGATCATACCCACTTGAAATAAGCATCTGCCTAACTATTAACTCATTTTGCTCTAAGCAGCTTAAATAATATTGTAACTAGTCACATTTTCTTCTGCTAATTGTTTAAAACCTTGTTTGCAACAACTCACATACTTCTCTGACAATTGTTAATACTCTGTATAATTGAATTGCCTGAGGAGCTTTTTTTCTCTCCAGGTCTCTGTAAGATCCTATAGCTAATTGTTACCACTATGTTACTAAAATTTAATACATTTTCTAGTCCAGAGGAGCTTTTCTCCCCGGGTCTCTGCTGAAAATGAGCCAAAGGCTCAGCCAGACTAACCCGGTTAACAAATGTAAAATAAATAAAAATAAATAAATACGTCTATGCAATTGGTTAAGACTACATACAAGGTCTTACCACACTGCATACCAATTCCTATTAATCTTGTGTGGCTTGGGTACTCATTCTATGGTATACAAATGCGAGTTAAGAAATATATTAGGAAAGAAAAACTACCTTTCTCTAAAGGTTGCTTTTATGTCAACAACAGTGAAATATTGATTTAAATGAGCAAAGACAATGACTTAAGGCTATTAAAATGAAATTCCATGTTCCTGATCTGAAATTTTTAGAACTATACCCATTACTGTTAAGTGTAATTTCTGGTCATTATCATGATTTTAAATGAATACACATCTGAAGCATTGAAAATCGAATGAAGCACAATAAGAAGAAAATATCAGAAGACATCAAGTTATGATGAACGAGTGTTCTGACCTAAAATGTCAAATTTCATTAAATATTGCATTTTCAGTGCTCAGTCCATAATCCAGAATTTTATAATGCCTCAGGAAAAAAAAAAAACTCAAAATCATATTCTCTGAAAGTCAGTAACTCATTAGGTAATGCAAAACAGAACAGAAAGAACAGACTTGGAGAGTGCAATGTAGATCCAACCAGTCAGCTTCTTAATCAAGCCTTCTGCAGGAAATGAAGCACTCTTACAAGCCTAAGCTACTGTAAATGATTGCAAGGAGCTTCCTCAAGCTATCTGCTGGTTACCAGTGTGCCCATTCTGCTTCAAGCACAGCTTGATATAACTTGATCACAAACCCACATCATGAATCCTGAATGCTGATTGGCTGAGGGCTATCTTAAGCACAAGCTGTAATTCAAACACATCAATTCGCAGAAACAACATAGGGGAAAAGAACATGCATGTATGGGTTTTTAACAATAAAAGCAGCTGGGCAATCTAATGAAGAACAAATGTTAGCAGCTAAAATAAACATGTAACATCTAAAGACTATGGCAGATTTTTAGTAATTCAACACTGATATCCTGATCTTTTAAATGAGACCACTGTCATGCTGTTGCTATTACTTTAACATGCAAATAATTCCCTTCTGAGTTTTATGTATTGCAGTATGGGATTCTGTCTTGCAGTATTTTATCAGCATCTGAGGAACAGTAAGAACAGTTCATTGTGATCTTCTATCTCAAAAACAACTTAAGGGGCAAAGAAAATAATAAAAGATACCAAGCTAAAGTTGGTATACCATAACAGACCATGAAATAGGTCATATTGTGTTAACCTATCCTGTCTCAAAAAGAATACAAAAAGTTACAGAAGACTGCATTAGGAAGAAGAGAAAATGTGGGACAAAAAAATACCTTCATGCTTTTATGAAACAGGTAAATGAAGTGTTCAGAGCCCAAACAAAACTTACTACATAAGGTGCAAAAAGAGAATGGGGTATGGGAAAGTATGAAAATAAGGTTTAGAAACATTGCAACAATGGAGAGGTTCAAAAGTTATGCAGCAGCTAGGCTGGCAGAAGATGTTAGAAAGGAGAATTTATTTGGTTATACAAGAGGGGAAACTGTAAACCATATACAGTTATACCAGAGGAAAATTACATGAAAATAGAGCACTTCAGAGAAGTCTGACATTTCGAAAAAATATGTCTCTACATTTACACAGAAAAATACAGATGATGTACCAGTTTGGGAGGATAAATGTGTTGTAAATGGGGAGACATGTACAGTTATACCTTTTTCTATGTAAATAGGGCTCATCAATCAGATGGCTTACCGAGAGGGTATTAAAGGAACTGTCTAATGAGATGTGTGCAAGACCCGTTAACATGTTTAAAAAAAAAAACTCATATTGTGTTGTCAGCTTACAGCATGGCAGCAGAAAACAAGAATAGAACAAATGTAGCACTTCAATGCAAAAAGAATATACGCAGATTTGGGTAACTTTGTCTATAGTGCTACGGAAGTAAAAGAAAGTACTAGTTACAGCAAATCTAAATGATTTCAAGAAGTTTGATTTCTGGAATCAAAATTATTAAGACTTTACTGAATGTAAGTCTTGCAAAACATTCTGTGTTATATTTCAAGTGAAGAGGCAAAACCAAGAAGGTGGTAGACACGGCAGTTAAAAAATAACTTGAGTTTAATGAAGTAAGAGCGCTTTCGCATTGTTTCCACAATGCATCTTCAGATACAATAAAACAACATCTCAAAATACTTGTATTTAAGTCTCCATAAACCAATAAAAGTACTAGGAGTAGTCACATGACATATAAAACAATCAGCTGACTCTTCAGTTACATTGATCACATGACCTAAACTCCAGCATACAAAATCCCAAATAGCACATTCATCATAAAAAAATCTAAAACATTCAGCCTATAATGCAAAGCTAAAAAGCTAGTAAAATTAACATATTAAGTGCCTAAATAAAATATGCATGCATGTTTATAAATAAAAACAGTTCTCATACTAGCAAAAGCATAATCATATTAATAGCACTCAGACACCTCTGATTAAAGTCATAAGAACTAGCAAATAAACACATACAAAGCTGCTCAATAACCCCTTCAAGATATAAACACGATGCCTGCATCACTATGTCATTTCTGTTTAAATTTCTACAACCTTTCCATATAAAAAGCACCAAAGTTTGTAAAAAATACTTATATTCTCACTCCCATGGCTTCCACTTAACACAACTTATGACTAATCAGCAAATATGTCTATTTCAGATAAGCTTGCATACACATGCCATTTCAAAAGCAAGTTAAACAGTCAGTGCAAGTAAATCTAATCAACAACAGTCTTGTGTATATACGAAACAGCAAAATAAGTAAAAAAAATACTTATATGGACACCCCCATGGCTTTACTAAGCACATCTTGTCATAAATCAACAAGTGAATCTGCATTCTAATGGCTTTTCAAAGTCAGCTGTTACAGTTTGTGCATACAGATCTGGAAGACATGGATCAGCTCACTGAGCATAGACTAATAGTTAAACCTTCCTGTTATCCAACTTGCTCATTGCATATGAAAAAAATTCTATTCTATTTTTTACTCACCAAATGTTCCACTTTTATGCATAAGTTCCTACAAAACAATTGCTGAATGAGTGTAGGTTTCCTTAGGTACAAAACGACCTGGGTTGTAAACAGCATTCAAAAGAAGTCTCTCTCTGTGAATTCATTACAGAATATCTAGTGTAACTAGTGCCCTCTAGTGGTCAACGACAACTATGAATCAATCTCACTGAGCTATCAGAAAAAATGCTCATATAATGCAAAAAAATACTTGTAGAGGGCGGCAGTTCGATTCTCGGCTGGGGTGCCTTCTGTGCAGAGTCTGCATGTCCTCCCTGTGGTCATGTGGGTTTCCTCCGGGTGCTCCGGTTTCCTCCCACATCCCAAAGACCTGCAGTAGGTGGATTGGACACTGTAAATTGGCCCTAGGTGTGCTTGTGTGCCTTCTGTGGAAGGTTGGGCGCCGGGCTGGCAACTCGACACCATAAAACTCCACTGTCAATCATGAGCGGACAGTTGATCCACAGTGGTGACTCTAACCGGGAAAAGCCGAAAGAAGAAGAAGAAGATAAACTGAGAAAAAAAGAAGATGCCTAAATTACAAAACTGCAGAAAAAGTCGATGTGCAAATAATATTGTCAAGAATGCCTAAACCTAAACTTTGAATGTATACGACAAATACCTGTGTGTCTGATATGCACCTAAACTACATTAATATGAAATGCTAAGGCAAATACATACAGTACTGTGATAATCCACAGGTGCGGACAAAAAAATATACACATAAAAATGAACTAAAAAACAGCATATATCTAAATACGTATAGGTAGTTTAATCACTTTGTCTTCTGGTTCAACTCTAATACATCCATGAATTTTGGGTCATTAGGAGGTAAAGCAGAGGAGTCAACCCTTGAACCCTTATCCATATCTAGGCTGTGGGATTCTACAAATAAAAACATGGGTCTCACACTGACTGTAGCCCTTCAGCTATAACTTGGGTGAAGAGGGTGCAGCAAACACAATGTATTGGATATGTGAGAATCAACCTGTAGAGATTCTCTGGCCCATATATGTCCAGGCAGGGAAGGGATGGCAAGGCTGGCCCAGCAGCAGGCAAACTGAGATGGGCCACTGCATGAAGTGCTTTGTGCAAAGGGTGATGCAGAGATGCTTATCTAAGTGGCACTGAGATCTGTCACAGCTCAGCTTCTGAGACAGTGTCCACCATAGATTCTGGAACTGAAACCCTGACACAGATGTTGAAAGGGTCGACCCTAAGATTGAAGTCACGCCATTGGCACTGAGACCAAAGGTCAAGACAGTCTTGACACCTCAGTTGTGATTAAAAGTCCCACTATCAAACATTAAAAGTCCAAGCCTGGGGACAGAATGGTTGAACCCAGAGTTGCGTGGCCCTGGTTGCCCATGAAGTACTAACCCAGGGAAGGATGAATTTAAGACCACCAATGGCAACCGCTGGGTCAGCACTGTGGCCACTGCATTCAAAAGCATCTACTCCGAAAGGGTAACTGATGTTGAAGTTGAGGTCTTTGAGGTAACTGGGGTTTGAAGCAATCCCTAAGAGGAATGGTCTGGAACTAAGCCCACAAACCCTGGAAAAAGTGGGTAAGACCTGGAACCACATCTGATGGACTTGGAAAAAGGCCTGCTACATCTTTTAATCCTTCAGGGAAGATTTAAACCTATGGAGTATAGCAGAAGAGGAACAGTGAGAGCTGCGAAATCTGAGCTCTGGTTCAGAGTTAACTGGACCCACCTATGAAATAAAAGGCAACGGATTTACAGTCTTCTAAGAAACACTCTCAGCTGCTCTATCATCAACACTGTCAGAAATAGACATTTACCATGAACTTTTTAAGATGTTGACTTAGGTTTTTAACTACTCTTAAGTATTTATTTTTCAATTCAACCTTTCCTTTCTTTTTGAAGATTATCTTGAATTAGTGAGAGAGAGAGAGAGAAGCTTGCTCTGGAGTCTGCCGCTGAAGTAGCCCTTTACAAGCTCCAGTGTATTTTCCTCTCCTTTAAAGTGTCTGGCTTAAAATCTATGCAAATGTTGCAATGTGTTTGAAAATGCAGCTCATCAAGGCACTGAAACACTTGTGCTTACCTTGCACTGGTATTTCAGCCCCACAAGAGCACAAAACTAAACACATAAAACTGCAATCAACACCTCTGCAAAAAAGGAAACAAAAACACAGAAATTAAAGTGCCGCAAACATGGAGGAGAAAAAATTGTCACAAATCTGATAGGAAAAATAACAAATGAGAATAAAGAAAAAAAAAAAAAAACAGAAGACCTAATCTGACTTAGATGACATCTATGAGACAAGAATTATTAAAAGCACATAAATCCAAAATAGTAGGCTGAGGTTGCTGTAGGTCACCTGTTTCAACCTCAGATGAAGAGATCTGGAAAAATGGGGCTTTGGGATATGGCTACAGTAGTCTTGGAAAACTGTAGGGGCTGAGCTGAATCAATACTGACTGTCTAAATCTTGTGAAAGAACTACAACTACCAGTTTCAAACACTACAGGAATGGATTGTGGACAAGGAAACAACCGGGGCAATGAAGAGGGCATGGGACAATAAGGCTGGTTGGAGGGAGAATGTTCTACGCACAAAAAGTTATTTCCTCATTCTGCTGTCACTCAGGTATAATTTACATTTCTACTATGTATGGATCAGAGATTTTTTTCTATTAGTCAATTTCCCTTAAGCTACTTTGTGTGTGTGCGTGTGTGTGTGTGTGTGTGTGTGTGTGTGTGGTGTGGGGGTGGAGAAAGAATACTGCAATTGAATTTGCTGTAGTTCTAACACTCACCAGTTTCAATACTTCAATCAATTCAACATCATACTTCAAACACAGGGCGTTTAACTGACCTCTCTTTGCAGCCCAGCCTCTGTCATGAAAACTACCAATCTTGAAATGTCCTTCACAACCTTCATACATTGGAAAGCTTGATTATCCATATTCCAAACTTCTATACAAGACATTTATATAAAAGCACATTCAGTCTTTTTAAATTAATATATTCTGGCATTTTGAGTTGCTCCTCCCAAATACCAACTTCAGACCACATGGGTAATATACACGAAAATTCGAGTAATATGACCAGGGAACACAGAAGAAATAGAGATGCTCATAATAGTATTTCCAAAGGAGGAGTCAGGCATCAGGTAACACACAGAGATTGGAGGCATGCGTTTTCATGCTACAATGATCTGTGTTTTACAGATACCTGTAAAGGATCTGTCACCAACGTAACTTGCTACTGCAGGTTGCAGGGAGAAAGACCATCACTTTGCCTTTTAACTTTCAGTCCATTGTTATTGTTTGTTGGCAGTCACAAGACTCAGGCCTGTCTACTCCTGAACTGCAACATAACATACCGCATTACGGGCATCAATGGCAAATCTAGCTCTGAATGGTATTAAATGTCTCTTCCTTGTCCTATTGTGCACAACTTCTGTGAACTCATTTCAACAGACTTTTTGTTGGCACAATCTTGATAGCCTTTATAAAATGTCTGCTTTTATTTAAATTCAGATATACCTGAAAATGTTGTACTATTCAGATATGTTCATCTTTGTCTGAGGATGTTTGTTTTTCTTTCGGCTTTTCCCGGTTAGGGGTCGCCACAGTGGAACTCCGGTGCGCTAATGATCGGCAGTCGATTTTCTTGGTGCCGAGGTTCCAGCCCGACACCCAACCTTCAACGAAGTCACGCCCATTCACGCATGTCTTTTGAACGCCACTCGACCGCGGGGAGGACATGCAGACTCCACACAGAAGGCACTCTAGCCGAGAATAGAATGGGAGAACCTCTTGCTGTGAGGCGACAACACAACCGCGGCTTACTCATCTTTGTCTGAGGATGATGATTTAATTATCATCAACAATGAACAGGTGTGCTGTGTCCATTCCATATGCTTTTGTGACAATCAAATGGACCTCACGAGTGAAACCTGACAATTCTACATTGTCATGAAGATGCTAAGAAGCGAATTGAGCATTCTTTATTTCTGATCATCTTTTTTTATTGTATATGAGCAGCTGATAATTAAAATGCACTAAAGATTTTATAGCTACTGGCAATTAAAACAATATGGTTCTGCACAGATCTCTTTGTAGACACATATCACAAACGCCTGTCTAGGAGTTGGTCTTTTCACTTTACTCTGTTGTTACACAATGGAAGACAATAGTTGAAGGTGATTTCTCAATAAATCTCCACAGTGACATACGGTATCCTTTACCTCTCTAATTCATAACAGCATTTACAGATGTATACCCCTGCTATATTTGAACAGTTTTATTGCCATACATTTAAGCATCATACATATTGATGCGTATAAGTGCTGTAATGCTGACCTCATGCAGTTAATATTCATGACATCTCTGATTTATGTTAATAACATGGCAATATTAGGGTTTTTTGAACTGTCAACAGTTTGACTCTTGCATTATAATTTAGCAAAATATGTTTTTTGAAAGATATGAAATTATTACACTCCATTAAATGAATTTCAATATACATTAAAGTAGTATGTATGAACAAAAAATCTGCATAACTTATTCAGTGTAACATAATACTTTTATAAAAGCATGTTTACCTCTTGACTGTTTTACAGTGTGTCACAATGAAATTTTCTGATTTCTGTTTTGTAGCCAAATGAAAAACAACAGTAAAAATGTTTAGGAGTGCAAACAAAACTTGACTTCATTGACATCATAACAAATAATTCATACACACTTTTTTAGATTCATTTTCCACAACACCTAGTGATATATTGCATAATGTGTCCCTAAATAAAAGTGAATTAATTACTTCCACAGGTTAGAAAAACTGATGGGATCACATACCGTTTCTAAATAATGCTTCATATCCTCAAGTAAATTCAGTTTGCTCAATTCTCCTACAATGTTTTCTGCTGTATCCACCGCATCTGCATTTGTCCTGGGAAGATAAAAACAATACATTAGAATGAGGGATGGTTAAAGTCTGCGTCTGAATGCTGCTGTACACCAAACTTTTATATATTAGAAATGAAGTCATCTAGGACTGATCCTAAAGTGCAGAGGGAGAGGTCTCAGGTAAGACATAACTGATGAGTTATAGGCACCAAAGGGCCAACCTGAGGGTTGCTATGACTGGAAAACTCTCAGGCCTTCTTTTACATATGATATGGTCAAACGTTTATACTGCCTGAAAGAGCCCCCCCCCCCCCCCCTACTGCAAAATGGCAGAACAAGAGGCAGCTAAGTGGTGAAGAAGTGACAAAAATCAACAGTGGAGCACATATTGGAAGCCTTTATGCACTTCCTGCAGTGACTTAACTGCACATTTGGCTGTGAAGGATACTCAGGAATAACAGGTAGGGCATTAAATTAAAACAGCCTCAACACTACAGCATGATGGGCTACCCATTACCTAACATTCATTCCTACAGAAAACAAATAATATCATAGGCAATATACTAGTCCCAGAATGCTTAAGGTCAGAGTGTGTATGTGTGTGAAATTTGGGGGGGGGGGGGGGCTTTTAAGGAAGTACACATAAAAAAAGAGGTGGGTCTGTTACTGTTGCCAATGACCCAGACCTGAGAAGCAGTCTGGTTACCAGAAGGTTTAGAGAAAATGGGAACGGAATTCTCTGTATGATGACCAACTGCCCAATCCTGGGTGGAGGCAGAATGGGTACATATAGTGTCTTAGATGAGTGAAACAAGCACAAAAGGCACAAGAACATTTTTGGTATACTGCCTTTTTTCATAAAGTTCTATTTTATTATGGATAGGCTAGCACATAACAGGCTCCAATTTTTAACAGATGAGAAAGCTATCTGTCAATGTTTTCTCTGTAGCATGTATAGCTTGCAGACCTCTCAACTGTACAGAATTCCTCTGTATTTAGCAGTTCTGAGGGCAAAATATTTTGGTGCCACGAATTCTCGAGTGGCTCCCTTAATTTTCAAATTTCCCGGTCTTTTTTTTTTTTTTTTTTTGTATTACCACTTTCAATTTTTGGCTGATGTCACCACACATCACCAGCCTACAGGGGAGTGAGTGATGATATCAGCTACTGACTGTGTTGGACTCGGACTCTTGGAGGGAAATAGGGAATACATCACCTATGGTGGGCGGCATAATTAACATTTTTCAGAGTCCACTCATATGTCCCAGCCTCCAGGTAAGAAAATAAGTTATGTATGCAAAATAACGGTCTATGTTTGTTGTCCATCTCGCCATAATTCTTGCTGGTTGGGCTCAGAACCAAACATTGGTTCCGACTCGGCCTAATATAAAAGCTCGAGAGCTTCCACTCCCTCGAGGCTAACCCCCTATCCCATGGTGCTTACGGTACAATACCCAGATTTTATTTGCAAGTGAAAGCACTATTATGTGTGTGTGTGTATATATATATATATATATATATATATATATATATATATATATATATATATAAACACAGCTAGCTGAAACAGAGGAGGAAACCAGAGACTCCAAAAAAAAACAACATATATAGATATATATGAATATCTGCCCAATCCTCCAGGAGCGAAGGAGGGTGGGATGCAAGAATTAAGGCAAGTTCGACAACAAACATACAACGCTATGGTGAGTACATAACTTCTTAATGTTATGTTGTCCTATCTCGCCTTAATTCTTGATGGTTGGGACAGCGTCCCTAGCACCTTCATCCTTGGGTGGCTCAGGAAAACAGACTCTTCAGTACAGTGGATCCAAAGGAAGACCTGTTCCGGGAGGCCATGTCTACTTTGTAATAAAAAATAAAGGTATGAGGTCTCATCCATGTCGCAGCTGCACAGATAGAATCCATAGGAAGTTTAGCTTGAAAGGCAGAGGATGTTGCAACTGCTCTAGTGGAATGACCTTTCACTTTGCCTGGTAATTCCCTGTTGTTAAGGCTGTATAAGAAGAAAATGCAGTCTGTGAGACATTTTCACAGAGTTACTTTAGAAACCGGTAATCCTTTCCTTTTGTCTGAAAAGGAAACAAAAATTTGGTCTGACTTTCTGAAATAATTGGTCCTGTGCAAATAGAAGCATAGTTGTCTGTGTACATCTAGTTGATGTAATTTATATTCCACCTTGTTGCTATAGTTGGAGAAGAACACTAGCAACTCAATAGATTGATTTAAATTGTTTTCTGAACAAACTTTTGGTAAGAAAGAAGGACTGCTTCTTAAGCATACCCCGTCTTTCTGAAAAACTATATATGGAGGGCGTACTGAAAGGGCTTGAAGTTCGGACACTCGTCTGGCGGAGGTAATGGCTACCAAGAAGAGTTTTTCATGATAAAAATTTTATATCGTAGGACAATGCAGGTTCAAATGGTGGCAAGATTAAGGCAGTTAGAACAAACTTTAGGTCCCAAGCGGCTGGAGATTCACTGATTGGGGATCTTAGCAGGAAGATACATTTCAAAAAGGCCTTGCATAGCTTATGGGACATGACAGACACTGTTGTCTCCCCAATATGGAAATTAGATATGGCTGCTAGTTGTACCCTGATGGTAGCTGCTGCTGCACCTTCATCAAAAAGTTTGGAGAGAAACTCTAGAACTGCTGTGATAGGAGCAGTAAATGGGTCTATATTGTGCTTAACGGCCCCGTATGAAAATCTTTTCCATTTACTAGAATACAGTTTTCTCGTTGAAGGTTTCTGGGAAGAGATCAAGATATTTTTAACTGTAGGGGAAAAATCGAAACACCTGGCTATCTGTGAAATTGGAGCAACCATAATGTCAACTTGAGGGTCTGGATGGACAGATGGAACATTCCTGATGAGTGGGTCAAGAGGTCTGGAACTGGGTCCAGAATCCACGGTTCTTCCAGGACATGGGCCCAGAGAAAGGGGAACCAAATTTGTCTAGGCCAGTAGGGAGCAATGAGCATCATAGTTCTGTTCAGCGTGCTGGCTTCCTGAAGTACTTTGGGTATTAAGGGGAAGGGTGGAAAGGCATAAAGAAGTCCCGGGGGCCAATTGTGTATAAGTGCAACCCTTGGTGACTTCCCCGGGGAGGGGGGCAATCAGGGCAAAGTAGCTGCTGCATTTGGCATTCATAGACGTGGCAAAAAGGTCGCAGCAAGGCTGGCCCCATTTTAGGAAGATCTCTTCTGCAACTTCTTGTTTCAGGGACTAGTCATGAGTCAACAGAATCACTCTGCTGAATTTGTCCGCTATCTTGTTGGATATTCCCGGGATGTGTATGGCTATCAGAAAACGTTGAGAAGAGACAGCCCACGGGCATACCTGTTGTGCCTCTCGACATAGGGGATATGATTTGGTTCCTTCTTATTTATGTACCACATTACTGACATGTTGTCTGTTTGAATTGCAATAGTTCCTGTTGGGAGAGAGTCCTGGAATGCTTGCAATGTATATATCACCTCGCTCATCTCTAGGACACTGATATGCAAGTAGCTCTTGTGTTCTTGCCATAAGCCTTGAACAGTCTTTTACAGATAATGCCCCCTCCACCCGATCTGGGGAGCGTCCATGGTCAGTACAGCAGTCAGTTGTGGGAATAGAAACGGGTGGCCCAATAATAACAACTGGTTCGTTTGAAGCCACCAAAGAAGATCCTTCTTGCATGAATCTGTGATAATTATCTGATGTGACAGTGCATGGACCATTGGGCAAAGAATAACCACTGGAGGACCCTCATGTGGAGAAGTGCAGAGGTATAGAAGAATTGCTGCTGCTATGGTACCCAGAACCTGTAACACAGACCTGGCCTGAACCTTTCTTTTTGCTTTCAAGCTCCTGATTTGATGGTGTAGGGACTGAATTCTCTCGGGGGTAAATTTTGCCACCATTTCTTTTGAATCCAACTCTATGCCTAAGAAAGTAATATGCTGTGAAGCCGACAAGGTAGATTTTTTTGAAATTTATTGTAATGCCTCGCTTGGAACAAAGAAGCATGGTTTCATCCCTCGCTTGTAGTAGATGCTTGGTGGTGGCAGTCAGGAGTTAGCCATCTAGCTATGGAAACACATGGAATCCTAGATGTCTCAAGTGAGCCGTGACCACTGCCATGCATTTGGTGAACACTCTGAGGGCTGTAGTGAGACCAAATGGCAGGGCTTGAAATTGGTAATAACTGTCTCCCAGCCGAAAGCGTAAGTGTCTCATGGATCGCCTGTCCATTTTTATATGGTAGCATGCATCCTGGAGATCTGTCGAGCACATCCAATTGTCTTTCCAGAGAAAAGGGAATATAGACTGCAGTGTCACCATCTAGAACTTTGATTTTTTTACAGACCTGTTCAATCTGCTGAGATCCAATACGGGTCTCCAGTTCCCTAGCTTTTTTTGGAACTTAAAATAACCTTGAGTAAGTTTCGGATCCAATCTAGTCTGTGTGGACCTTTTGGATGACTCTTTTTTTTTTCTAGCAACTTGTGTATCTCTGATGTTGCAGAGTCACTTGGACCGGGTGGAATATCTAGGATGGACTGATTTATGGGAGGGAGGGTGGAAAAGGGGTATGTAATAACCTCTGGATATGATTGTCTGTACTCACTTGTCTTGAATGATTTCTAGCCAGGCATTTGGGTACAGTGACAAGCATCCCGACTGCCTCCAGAGATGGACAGGCGGGCTTCCTTTCAGGAGCACTGGAAGGGCTGGCCAGAGACGGTATTCGCTGTCACCCTGATTCTGTGGACCCCCTCTGCCCTGAGGTTGGTGTCTTCCATTGTTACTTCCCCCTCTGCCCCTGAGGGAAGTTTCACCATGTGTATTGGAAAAACCTTTTTGGGATTTGCGGAACCACATATTTCCACCTTTCTGACCTTTGGGATAAGGTCTAGTGGGGACGGAAAAACTGACTCCTACAGCAGACAAGGTTTTCTCTTCCTGTTCACACCTGGTCAAAATTTCTTTCACTTTTGGCCTGAAAAGGGACGAGCAATTAAAGGGGGCGTTGGTGAAGGAATACTTGAAGGATTTTGCAAAACTGCATAAACACATCCAGGAATGTCTCCTTAAGGAAATTCCTGTACCTGCTGCCCTACTCGCTTCATCAGCTGCATATGAAATCAGTCACATGGAGGAGTTAACTGAGTTGAGGGTGGAGAGCTGACAGGAAACTATCTGCGATCCCTGAAGCTACAGTACCTTGAAGATATCTCTCAGCTCTTTCAGATCTCTCTGAAGTCTTGTAAAATGGGTCAAGTAATTCAGCAACTGCAGTGTAAAAGCCACTGATGAAAAAGAACATTTTACATACCTGTCCATAGTCCACAACTCTTTATTTGAAGGATGGACACATGAGGAGGTCTCTGACAACTCCTTTTTGGTGGCTGCTGCCACCACCATCACACATCTACAGGGACACCTTTGGTTAAAAATTCCTTTTCTGTAGGAGCTGTAATGAATTTATTAGCCCTCCACAGAACAGGCTCCACTGTATCTGGAGAGGTCCCAAGCCTTCAGAAATTACTTGTAGGATTGCAAGGAACCACCACGAACCACCATAAAATAAGCAAGTAATTTATTTGAAGAGAGAACAAGCGCTTTCACGCATTATCCCAGTGCGCTTCCTCAGGTTACCTGAGAGGTCCAAGCCTTACGAGATATCACGTTCATAAGTTGGTCGTAGGGAGGAGACACCCAGGAGGTGGAAGGTCGAGAGCCAAAAGCATCCAGGTATACCGACTCATCCTCTGAAGAGTTGGTGGGCTTCTAGTCACCCCTCTGTTTAAAGATCACAAGGATGTCAGCAAAGGAAACATCCTCGGAGGGGGACCGTGTGGACTCTTTTGAAGCTTCCAGGTCGGTATTTGACGTGACAGACTCAGGGGAGTCTATATGCTTCTTCTTGCACAATCTCTTTCGAGTGACTTCCTCAGAGGGGTACTCTGGTGAAGTTTCGGAAGAGATGATGCTGCCCCCGCAGGGGCTTCCTGGGGCTCCGGGTCTCTATGCTTGGGGGGGAGGTGATGTTGACACAAACACACAGGCACCTGGGAGGGAAGAGAACCTGAGCCAGAGAGTGGAGCTGTCTGGGGTGACAGCACTCTCTCCATCAACTCAAAAACCCCACTGCTCCACTCCGAAGCAGTCCTTGGCTCCGAAGAGACAGAGGACCGACTCCGAGGCAGAGCGGGCGGCTCGGAAGCTGATGTAGGAGCCGAGCTCAACCTCTCCAAGGCACTGAGGGGTAGAGTCGGATCAGACAACTGTCCGTGCCTGACCCGATGGGTGTATGTCAGCTCCTAGACCCCTCGAAGTCAGATGGAACTGAGGGAGTCGGAGCAGATGTCAGAAATGAGGAACCTAAGGGAGGTCTCAGATTTGACTCCTCTACTACTATCAGACCCAAGATCTCTGGCTCTGAAACCACAGGACGGAACAGAGGAGGAATCGAGGATGGGGATGGTGACCTGGACGGTTCTTACTCCTTTGAGGCCAGATCCAATAAATTTTTTGCCAGCGCCAGTGTTCGAAGCAGTGTCTTCACCACCTGCTCCACGTCATCATCAGATAAGCTCCTAGAGGAATGGGAGGATAACGACGGAGATCTTACCCTTTCCAATATGGGTGATCTCAAAATGGGAGTAACTGGCTCCAAGATTGGAGACCGTCTCGGTGTCAGCAACTCTGTCGGCTCCGAGGTCACAGAAGGAGCCGAAGAGGCAGATTTCGATTTGTCTGAGCCAAGAGCCCTTGGTTCTGAAGCAACCACTTTTTTTAGGTGGCTGCGAAATTAGAGCCGAAACAGCAGAAGTCTTAACTTTTTTCAGCTTTGGAAGAAGGAGAAGATGGTTTGGAGCTCTGGGATCCCTCTAAGGCTTCTGAGAAGGGAACCTTTAATAAGCCCCTAACAATAAGCTTATTTTTTCACTCTAGCAGAACCCTGCTACTAAATCCATGACAAATGGTGCACAGGTCCTGCAAATGGAGGGCGTCAAGGCAATAAACACAGCTAGAGTGCCCAACTGTAATCAACATTTTTTTATTACACTGATCACATTTTTTAACCCTGACTTCCTGGGTTCTTTATGCTTTTTTTCCTTTGACATGACTGGAAGAAAAAAATACTAAAGATGTCAGCAACAATTAGCTTTAATTTAAACTTTCCAAAAAAGGCTATCAACTACAAGCCTAGGTATCTATGTTAACACTGCAAAATAGCTTTAAACCAAAAAAGGTAGCCTACTAAAACTATGTAACACACCACACAAGTGTGTGTGTGTGTGTGTATATATATATATATATATATATATATATATATATATATATATATATATATAAATGGCTTTAACCCACTAAAAAGGTAGCCTACTAAACTACAAGAACACACCAGTATATTTAAAACAAAGGGGGTTAATTTCACTAAAAAGTAAAAGGAACTCGCGAATAGTGCACACGACAGAAAAAGGTTTTAACAAATTTTCTCTGAAGAAAAATTAAGAATTATTTAGAAATATATAATAATAATAAAACTACTTAGCCAATGAGCCAGCCAGAAGACATCTTGATCGCTTGAGCAGCAAATGAGATCTGGGTATTCTACGCTAAGCATAATGGGATAGGGGGTTAGGCTCCAGCCAGTGGAAGCTCTTGAGCTTTTGTATTAGGCAGAGTCAGAACCGATGCTCGGTTCAGAGCCCAACCAGCAAGAATTAAGGTGAGATAGGACAACATAACATCAACTGTTATCTAGCGGGCCCATAACTGTTTAACTGTGTACTAGTAAGTCTCTGGACTGTTTTGTTGTTGTGCATTATTTATCTACTTAACTGTGTGCAAAAGTACATCTGGATGTTCTGCATTATTTATCTGCTGGCCGGCCACAAGAACTTTGTTGTGCATTTATTACTGACTGCTAATCAATTGTTGTTGTGCATTTATCAACAGTTGTATCTATATGCTGGCCATAGTTATCTGCCACTCTAAAAAATCAACTGTTGTATTAACTGTGTGCAAAAGTCCATTATTTATCTGCTGGCTGAGCTTTTGTTGTGCATAACCCTTGCATTTGGTGGGTGAGTGTAAATTATGCTTTCCGCTCTAATTTATTTGTAATATGCTTGGCTGCTAATCAACTATTGTGCATTTATCAACCTTTTTATCTGCTGGCTGTAGTTATCAGCCACTTTAATGAATCAACTGTCGTATTAACTGTGTGCAAATGTCCATTAATTATCTGCTGGCCAAATTTCAACCATTTTATTGCTTTCCCTCTAATTAGTTCAATATTTTATTGCATGTGATATGCTTTCCTGCAATTTATCTCTCCCAACAGTTCAGTATTTGCTTTCCCTGCAGTATGTGTGTGTGTGTGTGTGTGTATGTGTGAGTGTATTTGTTTTCCCTGCAGTGTGTGTGTGTGTGTGTGTGTGTATTTGCTTTCCCTGCAGTGTGTGTGTGTGTGTGTGTACTTGCTTTTCCTGCAGTGTATGTGTGTATTTGCTTTCTCTGCAGTGTGTGTGCGTATTTGCTTTCCCTGCAGTGTGTGCGTGTATGTATGTGTGTGTGTATTTTCTTTCTGTGTGTGTACTTGCTTTTCCTGAAGTGTGTGTGTGTATGTGTGTGTAAAATGGCCAAGTTCAATACACCTGGTGGTTAGTGTTACTGAGGCTCAAACCCTATACCTTAGGTACAAGGAGCAAGAGCCTGAATTCCCTAGCCACACCACCACTTGCGTTCAACTCTTTGGTCTGTTCCTCTTAAAAGTTGTGGTTTTGTAGCAAATTAGTGAGAACTGAATTTATTAAATAATAATACCCATTTAAGTTTCAGACTTCCTATCTTTCAGGAAACGCACATTGATAACACAAATCATTTTATTCTAGCAACTTTTCTAAGATTATACAAGCAATGTTTTAACTGTGTCCATGGTATCCCCCCCCAAATAAATTTTGGCTTTTTCCAGATTTCTTGTGCTGCATAGTTCTTCAGTGGGAGAGAAATTTAGCACTACATATGCCAAGTCTGTTAGTAGCACAACAGGTAGACTACTTGCTTTTGATGCAGAAGGCTGTGGGTTCTACTCCCACAGTATGTAGCTGGATTGCGGATACTGAACTGTGTTTTACTTTTAAAGGGGGTGGATGCTGCAGTCCTGAGAATGTCCTCTTTGGTGGAGATACCTAGTAACTATGACCCTATTATCAGTTTCCCATCCATTCCCTATTGCAATATTACTAGATTATCATTTTTTTAATGTAACAGACAAGTTATTCCTCAAGGGCAACAGGCACTTTATTTGTAGATGAACAATGAAATTTAAAGTTTTACTCATGCAGAGATTGTACATACTTACTGATACTGGTGGACTGTAGACGTTTGAGTAGACTTTTATGAAGGAAATATTCTGAACTGGGCAGATTTGTCATTATTGGTTTATGCATTTTGTTTCATTGCTTACTGGAAAAATGTTCAAAACAATATTTATTTATTTTATTTTACATTTGTTGACCGGGATAGTCCGTCTGGGTGTGAGCCCATTTTCAGCAAAGGCCCAGGGAGAAAAGCTCCAATAAAACAAGAACAACATTGACAGGTACAGTGTCGGTTTTACATACAATTTAACAGAAATATCTAGAGACAATAAAGTACAATATACAAAGGAGAAAGTTATTAACATACAGTAAAGTCATATATATATATATATATATATATATATATATATATTTTTTTTTTTTTAAATAAATAAATTTAAAATTTTTAAATTTAAAACACACTCTAACAAATGTGCTGTATTATACAAGGAATATAATGTAATACAATCAGGAAGGTGTATCAAAGAACACATGTATGTTTTGCATGCAAGGGGCCTATGATTTGAAAATAGCCCAAAGGTAATCTTTATCCACCACTGGAAAGACACATTTTCTTTGAATGTGGATTTTAATGCTGTTTCAATGAATGTGAGTTTACTTTCAAGGGCAGAGAAGTTTTAATGCTAAGTCTATTTTCATTGTGAGACTGTGTTGCTTTGTTTAGCAGATGTCTATTAGTGTTTGTACTATAAAATGTAAAATAAAAGTTTTAAATTAAATCCAAATAATCACTGTAGAAGTAAAGCAGTATGCACATTACAGTGATTATGGTAAAGGGGCAAATAGCCAAGTAATGGGACATTGGAATGGTTGTGTACAGGGGGCCCCAATCAACCATGATTTTGTGATGGGGGGGAAGGGCGGCAAACTCAAAGATATCCCCGGGCAGTACAAACTCTAGCTACGGCACTGATCAGTAGGCCATGGAGACTGACCTTTGGAGGTCCTAGCAAACTATAATATTCTTCTGTTAAGATTAGAATATTTTCTACCATTAAATGCCCTACTTTTACCACAAAACCACATATTGCAAGTCACCAAAAACAAAATCCTAAGGTTTTCTCCCTTTTTAGTGAACATCATTGCTACACATAAAAAAAAATGGTTACCATTTACTACAAGGTCTGGGCCTGGGGCCATATTTTGGTTGTCTGTTCTTCAGTTTACGTTTGAAAGTTGGTATCCCACAATTCCACTGGACTGGTCAGGGTTAAATAATTATATATGCAAATGTTATGTTAATCAGCGTGCAGATTTGTACCTATTTTTCATGGGGCTTTGTTCAAATTTTTGACGTTTTGAGGTTGAGAGGTATGATAGCTTGTCATACAGTGATTTTGTTAATGAATATTTTTCTTTATGCAAGAAGTACAATTTACCAGCAGGACTTGAATCCAAAACTAAGGTAATTAGAAGGGAAATTGGAGTTAACTGTGCTAACACTGTTTTGCATGAAGCTGAGTTAATATTGAGTGATGTTTCTGTTCAAGGAACCATCTTTTTTAAATGTGTCAAATATAAGAGGAGGAAGAGTATGTACTGACTTATATACATTAACATTGACTAAACTGTCAGAAGACACTAATAGGGTGGAATCTTCTTATGATAATGCAAGTTTAAATAAACAGGAAAGAGGAAACCTAGACACTGAGAAAACTACTTTTAGTGATGCTGGCACACACATTCAGAAAGATAATAGCTGTTGCACAAGGAAACGATTGAGAAGTAGTAGCAGCGATGAAGACTTTATTTAGACATTCAGAAGTAAAAAGCTTAAAAGGCTAGCAATAATTGCTAATTTTCAGATTACTGACACAAGCTTGGAAAATGTGAATAACAATAGATTGCTTTTACAGTAAAGTGGAATTTTAATAGTGGGAAACTAAAAATTATAAAGTCAATCACACCAGTTTCATGTACTGACAAAGAAAATATTGTGCTTTCTAGTCACAGTAGTTTTAAGTTATTTTTATTTTATTTATATTTGTTTACCAAGGTAGTGCATTGATCAATATTGACCAGTTTCAGGCTACGCCTGGGTGAAATACAAAACATTTCACAAACAAAAAATACAGAAATGTAAGCAATAACAGAGTAGTTCAGATTAATTACATAGAAAAATGTGTATGTACGTTTTAGTGGGATTCCTATTACCTTGCAGAATTTCTGAAACTTCGAATCTGATGTTCGAAGTTCCAGGAATTCAAACACAAAAAAAAAAAAAAGAAACCCCAACAGCAAGTCAACTGTTGCAAATAGGCGGACAAGCCCCCCTGCAACCCCCACGTGGGGGACTGCACCCCCCATACACTCGTTCTTTAAATAAACCAACTCCAAATACATTGCCCCCCTGCTTGCAAGAGTTTTCTATGTTTATTTTGTTTTTATTTTTTTTTTTCACTTTGTCGAAGTTCTGAAACTTCGAACATAAGGTTTCGACCTGATGGTGTTCGAAGTTTAGGAACTTCGGCAAGATAATAGGAACCCATTTTAGTGAACAAGCACAGTGTAAAGTACAGTATATACATTAGTTTCTACAATGGGTCAAGCTTTAATGAATCTTGACAGAGGAGAAAAGACTTGGAAAGGAGATAGGTTAGGTGATATGGTCCTGCGTTGAAGCAGGAACATTTGGCATGGATGAAGAAATGTTTTTTGAGTTGTACTCTGAATGTGTAATAAGTGTTGATTTCCTTAATACTGATGGGGAGAGCTTGCCAAAGAGGAGGTGCCTGAGAGGAGAAAGCATGTGCAGTGCTGTGGAGTTTCGTTCCAGGGGTAATGAGAGTTGGTGTGACAGAGCATGTGCAGTGCTGTGGAGTTTGGTTCCAGGGGTAATGACAGTTGGTGTGGTTTCTGAGTAGTGTCTCAAGATGTATGAGGAGGCTTTTTCATGAAGTCTAGCTGCAAGGGGAGTCATTGTGTGAAGTTTGAATAGTTTGTAGAGCTGGCATCTTAAAAGTAGGTTAGATCTTTGTTTTATGGGTAAACATTTGGCTTTTTCTAGGGTCATACAGTGATGCCCACAGACAGGTGAGTTTGTAATGAATTGGCAGATGCTGTCAGAGATAGACTAACAGATATAACAGTTTGAAATAACAGAGTGACTAGTAAGCCAAACCACTGCAACTACATTAGATTGTCAGATAATAGATCTGAAGTGAATACCACAGCTGAACTAAAACTAAGAATATGAATTAGGAAATACTGCCACAAACAAAATATGAGGCTTTAATCTTAGGCAGCTAAAAAAAAACCTAACTTCTTCTAACTAACGAATCAAAACTTTTAGTTATGTACTCACCATAACTTCAGATGTTTGGGATCCATCTCGCCTACATTCTGACTGATGGGTTCGGAGCCGATCCCTCGGCTCCGACTCGGCACGCTTATGCCAAAGAGCGAAGTCTCTTATTGGCTGAGCTTACTATATCCCAGGATGCACCACTACCAATCCCCCAGATCTAGTTTGTCCGCATACATGCACACATGCAAGCACTGTTTATATAACATCGTCAGAAGAAACAAGATAAAACAGTAGAACTCAAAACCGTTCAATCTCTTCTGATCTCCAAGGCCGGGGGAAGGAGGGTGAGTATTAGGAATGTAGGCGAGATGGATCCCAAACATCTGAAGTTATGGTGAGTACATAACTAAAAGATGTTATGTGATCCTATCTCGCCTACATTCTGACTGATGGGACAGCGTCCCTAGCACCTGAATCCTGGGTGGCTCACTGGAAAACACTCCTGAGTACCGTGGAACCAAATGATGCTCGCCCTTTAGATGCCACATCCAATTTATAGTGGGAAATGAAAGTGTGCGGATTGGACCAAGTAGCCGCAGCACAAATCTCAGAAATAGCGAGCTTGGAATGAAAAGCTATAGAAGTAGCCATAGCTCTGGTAGAGTGAGCTTTGATAGATGTTGTAGGTTGCTTATTTGAAGAGGAATAAGCCTGAGTTATACAATCTCTAATCCATTTGGAGATAGTAGCTTTTGTGATGGTTTTACCCAATTTATTGTCTGAGAAGGACACAAACAACTGGTCTGATTTACGAATTTGCTGAGTCCTGTCTAGATAGAAGCGCAATTGTCTGTGAACATCCAATTTATGGAGAGTGTATTCTGCTTCATTGGAGAATTTTGGGAAGAAAACTGGTAGCTCTAGAGATTGTTGGAGACAGAGGTTAGAACAGACCTTTGGGACAAAAGATGGGTTAGGCCTAAGTGATACTCTATCCTTGTGAAAAATCAAGTACGGTGGTTTGATAGATAGGGCTTGAAGCTCTGAAACTCTTCTTGCAGAGGTAATTGCAACTAAGAAGGCAGTTTTCCAAGACAGATATTTTAACTCACATGTAGCAGCCGGTTCGAAGGGGAAGATGTTAATGCACGAAGCACCAAATCAAGATCCCACGGAGGTGCAGGATGAAAAACTGGGGTCTTAACAGCCCGCACCTTTAATGAAAGTTTTGCATAATCTGCTGCTCATCAACGGTGGATCCATGGATTCGTGAAATTTAGAGATAGCTGCCAGTTGGACTTTAATAGTAGAGACTGAAGATCCTTGATTAAACAAGGATGTTAAAATTTCAAAACCTCTGGGATCGGGGCAGTGATAGGGTCTAAGCCCTGAGTTGAGCCCAGATAGCAAACCTCTTCCACTTACTGAGGTACAATTTCTTAGTGGTGGGTTTGTGGGCGAAGATAAAATGTGAATAACTTCCGGGTCTAAGGTGTGATTTCTGACTAAAGTCGGAAGTGGAGTAGCCAAGCTGTCAACTTCAAAGTGTGAAGGGACTGGTGTTGTCATCCCGACTGATGAATTAGCAGATCCGGAGTTAGATCTAAAACCCAAGGATCGTCCACCGCATGTTTCTTCAGGTAGGGAAACCATACCTGACGAGGCCAGTGCGGAGCAATTAGTATCATTGTGGACCCCAATTGAGAAGCTTTCTGAATGACTTTGGAGAGAAGTGGAATCGGAGGAAAGGCATAAAGCAGCCCTGTTGGCCAAGGTTGTGCTAGAGCATCCATAGCTGCTTCCCCCTGATGTGGAGTCAAGGAGAAGAACCTTTTGCACTTTGTGTTTTGTGGTGTTGCAAACAGGTCGCAGCACGGCGTCCCCCATCTCCTGAAAACCTGAGCTGCTACTGTTTCGTTCAGGGACCACTCGTGAGGAGAGAGAATTGTCCTGCTTAATCTGTCTGCCAATATATTGGATTTCCCCGGAATGTGGGTCGCTATCAAGAAACGGCTGGTAGCTACAGCCCATTCCCACACCCTCATGGCCTCTCTGCAAAGGGGGTAAGATCTGGTCCCTCCTTGTTTGTTTAGATACCAGACCACCGACATGTTGTCTGTGTGGATAGCGATAATGCCCTGAGGGAGAAACTTGTGGAGCGCCTGTAGGGACAGAAGTACAGCCCTCATCTCCAATACATTGATGTGGAGAAAGGTTTCGTCTGGAAGCCAGGAACCCTGAACTAACCTGCCCAGACAATGCCCCCCCCCACCCTGTCTGGGAGGCATCCGTCGTCAGGGTGACTACCGGAGGGGGGATAACAAAAGGACTTCCCTGATTCAGATTGGACGGCTGAAGCCACCAGCGAAGGTCCCGTTTGCACGTTTCTGTAATCATAATGGGGTGATTGAGGGGAAGATCCTGAAAGGACCATTGAGTCGATAATAGCCACTGAAGAATCCTCATGTGCAATCTTGCCAGAGGAACTAGGAGAACCGTGGCAGACATCGAACCTAAAAGTTGCAGGACCATCCTGGCTGGGGCCTTGGATCTTGAAAGCAGGGCATGAACTTGGCCTTGTAAAGTTTGAATCCTTTCGGTAGGAAGAAAAACGCGCATCAATTTTGAGTCTATCTCTGCTCCTATGAACCTTATGCGCTGAGAGGGCAGCAAGACAGACTTTGACCAATTGAATGTAATTCCCAGGGTAGCACCCAGGGAAATGGTGGCTTTGAGGTTGTCCATTAGTAGATGACTGGTGGTGGCAGTCAGGAGCCAGTCGTCCAGATAGGGAAACACTTGGAATCCAAGACTCCTCAGGTGAGCAGTTACTACTGCCAAACACTTGGTGAACACCCTGGGGGCTGTGGTGAGACCAAAGGGCAGTGCACAAAATTGGAAATGACTGTCTCCCAGGCTGAAGCGCAGATACTTCCTGGACGCCCGATGTATCGGTATGTGATAATAGGCGTCCTTGAGATCTATGGAGCACATCCAAACATCCTTCTCCAACAATGGGAGAATGGATTGTAACGTGACCATTCGGAATTTGGATTTCATGACGGATCGGTTTAGTCTGCTGAGATCCAATATTGGTCTCAGGTCCCCTGTCTTTTTTGGCACTAAAAAGAACCTTGAGTAATTTCCGGATCCGATCTGGTCTGTAGGGACCGGTTGGATGACTCCTTTTTCTAGCAGCTTTAAAGCTTCTGCGGCTGCAATTTCCCTTTGACTGGGTGGTGGGTCCGGGATTTTTTTGGACGGTGGGGGTGAGTGTGTGAAGGGAATGGTGTAACCTCCGGCAATAATCCGAAGCACCCATCTGTCCTGAGTGATAGACTCCCAGGCTTTTAGGTGCTTGGCAAAACGGCACCCGACTGGCTCCGGAGCAGCACAGCCGGGCAATCCCTCATGAAGTGTGGGAGGCTGAAGAGCCACGAAAGGACTCGCGGTCTCCAGAATTGCGGGGCCCTCTGCCGCCTCTGGGACGGCGTCTCCCAGAAAAATTTCCCCGTCCTCTGCCTCTGGAAGGGGAATCTTCCTGCTGTTGAGGGAAATATTTACGTGATTTGCGGAACCACATCTTCCCTCCTCCTTTAGCCTTGGGATAAGGCCGAAAGGGAGTGGAATAGCGTGCACCTACGGCAGATAAAGTTTTTCCCTCTTGCTCACAGCGGGTAAGAGTGTCTTTAACCTTAGGTCCAAACAAAGAGGACCCATCAAAGGGAGCGTCGGCGAAGGAAGACTTGAAGGCCTCCGCAAAATGACACAAACGGAGCCAGGCTTGTCTCCGTAGAGCCACGCCTGTGCCTGCCGCTCTACCCGCCCCTTCGGCCGCATATGAAATGAGCCTCATGGACGAGTTAGAAATTGAAGTCAGGATAGCCAACTGAGAGCTAACCGACTGGGCTAGCTGCTCAGGTAGGTTACCCGAGAGGGAATCTGACAGCTCCTTGACCAGATCCCTCTGAAGCCTGGTAAAATGTGCCAAATAATTCAGGGACCTTAAAGTAAAGGCCGCTGAAGTCAGGGTGCGCTTCCGTGCACCGGTCCATGCTCCTAGACTCCTTATTAGGAGGATGGACGGACGTTGAAGCCTCTGCCACGTCCTGTTGTGTAGCAGATGCCACCACCATGGCATCTACAGCCACGCCTTTAGTCAGGAACTCCTTCTCGGGTGGGGCAGACAAAAATTTGTTAGGACGAGAAGGCACTGGTTCCACGGTATCTGGATGTTCCCACGCCCTCCGACAAACCAAATCCAGGAGCTCGTCGAAGGGCGGAGACACCCAGGAGGCGGAGGGCTGAGCCCCAAAGGCCTTGAGAAGCACTGACTCATCAGCAGAGGGGGGTTTGGATATCCAGCCACCTCGTTGTTTGAGGATCTCTAAAATGTCTGCAAACAAGACATCATCCGAGGACGACTTCGGGGACCCCTCCGCATCATCAAGATCAGTGTCCGATGTAATAGACTCGGGGGAGTCCACGTGCTTCCTCTTGCACGACCTCTTCCTTGGGGGCTCCTCTGAAGACAACTCCGAAGAACCCTCAGGAGGAGGGGAACCCCCAATGGGGGTAACCTCAGGCCCAGGGGCTCCGCTGCCTAAGGACAGGGGCACTGCCAAAGACCCAGTCTCCACGCCCAGGGAAGGTGCCGGTAAAGCCGGAGAGATGGCAAGAAGACTTGGCCAAGGCACTCCTCATAGCTCTGAAAGCCGGACCCCCAGAATCCTGGGAGTGTCCGGTCCCTGGAGCCATGATAGCAGACGGAAGTCCCGCAGCCGAAGCACCGAGAGGGAGGCTCGGAACCGACAGCATAGGTCCCGAAACATCACCCCCGGGTCCAGCCGAAGAAGTCCGTGTACCAAACTCGGACCCGAAGGCCGGGGTTGGAGTAAGGGTCGGAGCCGACCCTAAGACCTCCACCGGCTCCAACAGCACCTGCTCCGACGGAGCCGAAGCGGTCGGAGGAGGAATGGCAATGACATGGGCATGGGTCGTCGGCTCCGAAGCCAACTGGGTCGGAGCCGAAACAAATTTTTGAAAGACTGGGGACTGGAACAGTCTTTGGAGCACCCTGTCTATGTCCGAATCTGACATCCTCGATGACCTAGAGGATACTGAACGGGTTCGAGATGGCCTCTCCAACGGCCCCAAGGGGCTAGGGGACTGGCTCCGAGGCGACTCGATGAGTATCAGCGCCGAAGGAATACCCAAACTAGTTTCCATCGGTGCCGAGGAGGGCTTCGGCGCCGAGGAGGAAGTGTCTGAGCGGATAACCTTCATCGGCTCCGATACCAGTGGAGCCGACGAAGGTGACCCGCCTCTCGATGCCCCAGCCATCGGCTCCGAAGCCAGAGGAGTCGAGACAGGTGGCATCGAGGCAGACCGTTCCGCCCTCGGCTCCGAAGTCCTTGGAGCCGAAGGAGAAACCTGCCTATGTCTTTTGGCGGTCGGATCCGACGGACTGGTCGGAGCCGACACCCTTTTCTTTTTAGCATGAGAAGGAGAGGATGCTAAAGCTTCTTCAAAGGAGGGTTTTATAAGGCCTTTTAATATGAGTTTATTTTTCCTCTCTTGGAGGACCCTCGAGGAAAAAGCGTGACACATGCTGCAGGACTCCTGCAAATGTTTTGCACCCAAATAAACACAGAGAGAGTGGTCATCTGTTATAGACATTTTAAAGTTGCACTTGGTGCACTTTTTAAAGCCTGAAGGCCTAGGAACCTGAGACATTCCGGTAAATTATACAGTGAACTAGCCAAACACAGTACAAACACTGTAATTATGACAGAAAAAGAAATTCTCTGCTTTGTCCTTCTTTTTAAAGAAAAAGAAACTATCAGCAGTATAAAGGATCCGAGATCCCTAAACAGAACAGAAGTCACCTAACAACTAAAAAGACCGAGAAAGGCCTTTCCACACAAGAGGTACTCCTGGTCAATCAACACTCACAACACAAGAATTTACCAAGTAAATTTCACCAAACGCACTCTAAACACAAGATAGCTGTTAAAACAGCTTTTAGTTGAAGAATAAAGAAATTCCTGACAGAAAGTTAGTGAAAATAATCACTACTTAGCTCAGCCAGCTCGAGACCACGTCTTCACTTGTTAGCGGCAAACGAGATCTGAGGGATTGGTAGTGGTGCATCCTGGGATATAGTAAGCTCAGCCAATAAGAGACTTCGCTCTTTGGCATAAGCGTGCCGAGTCGGAGCCGAGGGATCGGCTCCGAACCCATCAGTCAGAATGTAGGCGAGATAGGATCACATAACATCAAGTTGTTTTGAATGGATCCCAATTTAGAAATTATGCAGTGTTGCCATGCCTGGTGGATATAATCTACAGTCAAGGCAGTTCAAAATCAGCAGAATCAATTCATGAATTGCCCAGTCAAATTCAGGGCTACAAGTCAATTCATAGAAGCAACAAAAAGTCGTCAAAGTTCAAAGCAAAAAAAATAATTAGCAGCCCACCTCAGACTAGAACAAACACTGCATGGATTGCTCCCAAAAAGCCTTTTGTTAAAAACCCCAATGGTAACCCAAGCAAAAATGTTATCTTCCATCAGAACTGTCAGGGAAGTAACCACACGAAAAGGCAAATAGCAGATGACAACAGAAGCAAGGCCAGCAACGCAGAACAACAGAGTCGCACATTGCAGTCCAGTAGGCAGCAGGTCACAAATTCGAGGCCACAGTGAAAGTAGCCAAAAAACAACTCTGAACCCCCTCCCCTGAAATGACCAGGCTTTAGAAGGCAACAGCAATTAAAAAAGCAGTAATTTTCAGTAGTGACCGCCTTAAAAATTACAAGTCATCTGTATCAGGCTCTAGGTCAGACAAAACTGATCTTAATGCTGAACCTCCAAGCATTCAAAAATAAGGTTTAGGACAGTACAGACTAATTACAAAAGTACGAAAATGCCTTCATCTTTCCATATCATTCCATACTCTTGAATGATGCAACCAAAAGTGCTTGACAACTACACAGGCTGTAGATGGACAGTAACATAAGCTGCATGTCAAAATAATAGAAATTATGTAATGCAAGAAACATATAAAAAAATTAAAATGCTTATTAAATCAACAAAAACATGGAATATCTGAGGTAGCCAAATGTTTCTATGCTGGATCCAGAATACAGAAGTTATGGAGCAGAGAAACCTTTTTTGTGTCAATATGGTAATTTTTTCACAATAACAGCTTAAATGCTTTTTAAGACCTCCTTACTTTTTTTTGTTTACCCCCACACATGTTAAGAATCTATACTTTCCTTCTTTAATCTGCACATTTCATCTCATCATAGTGTTTTCAACTGTAATATTTAGGCTGCAAGACTTCAGTTGGTGAGGGTACAGCACATAACCTTGTAGGGTACTTTTCCTTTCCCCATGTCTATACACACTTTGAGTTAGTATATTTAAGCAAATGGGGTGTAAGGGGTTGATGTCTCCTACATGGGGTGCAGCAGGCTTGCTCTGTCCCCTTTAGAAACAGAAACCTAAGCCACATTTTCTGTACTTTCATGGTTTGGGATAGGACCATGTTTTCTGCCCAGGACCCATATACTGGTAATATTTAAATAAGACTGCTGCAAAACTCCCCTCTCAGTACTATTATTTACTCTTTGTAGTGGCTATTTAGTTTTCTTTGACAAGATGTAAAAATTGACTACATATTTCAGTAGTTCTATATGTGTGACAAAACTGTTAACTTTGCATGACATCTCAAAATATACATTTAAATATCTAAAATTTTATTTTTGCAAGCAATCATTAATGATTCACACATAAAATACATATGTTTACATTCCAGTCATATCCGTAAAATTTAAATAAATCAGTTAATTCCTATCATCTGGTGCTTAGAATTTAAAAAGCTTGGTGTCTTATTTCAAAGGTTTGAGATACTGAAATGAAATACCATATTTTACAGTACAGTAAGCAAGACAATATATGCACACCTGTGACAAAATAAATAATCTTGACTTTTTCTCAGCTCTTTCCTGCTGTGGGTATGAAATCCCAGATAGGACTCTTCCATCTCTGCTTGACATCCATGCAGAATGAACTCCTGGAACGGACGGTAAATGCCCTGCCATCGCTCTTCCATTGGCAATTCACTGAGATCCAGCTGGCTACAGTGAAAAAGAGAAAAAAACCCAATAAGAATAAAATAAGCATAAAAAAAATAAAAAACTGAAAACTGTCCTGCTGATATATGACCTTCATTTCTCTGATCAGATGCAAGATTAGGTACATGGTAAGGGAACAAAGAGTTTCATTCCACAGATGTACTTCTTTCAGTGTTGATTTACTATTCACTGCATAAAGGAATTATTACATCCTTTTGGAAAGTTAAAATCCTTTAAAAGGGAAAGCTAGTGCCATAGAAGAATTAGCATCTAAGTGCTAAGCACCAGTAAAACAAACAAAAACCCTAATGGCAATGAATACTCACTGGACCATTAGAGTTCTTTTTTCAGTTACAAACTGTTTATAAAATAAATATAAAAAAACAGAGTGGCTAAGTGTAAAATAAGTCAGAAATTTGTTATTAAGTCATATAAACGTCATTTCCCAAGACATCGACCGAATTATAATGTATACTTGATTTCTGCATTTTGTGATGTCATTCCACAGACATTTAGTATCAGTACCAATTTCTCACTATGCCATTTCATATATTTAGTTATACAACTAAGGCTACCATTCATTCTGCTCTCACTACTCTCAAGTTACAATGCTAATTTTTCTTCCACTGCTTTGGATCATGAAAAGGAATCTTGTTTGTAGTGCTTTGCGAAGGTATGAACAGAGGGCCATATTGCTGCCTCTAGAATGCAGCTAGAATTGACACATTTCCAAAATGCCATAGAAGAGTGAGACTTAACCTTGCTAGAAAGATATTTACCATGGTGTGAATAATAGAAAACAATAGCACAGGACAACCATTGTGCAATAGTTTGTTTAGAGACAGGTTGACTTTCATTAGTCTCTGTATAGGAGACAAACAGCTGCTAAGCATTCGTAAAGGGCTTCGTTCTGTCAAGGAAGCACATGCTTGTGCACATACAGTGCACGCGGAACCTTTTCTCCCTTGTTTTTTGGATAAATCTATAACACTGGAAGACTAATGGCTTGATTCAAGGTAAATTCAGAAACAACTTTAAGCATAAATGATGGATTAGTGCATAACACAACCCCGTCCTTGTGAAAAATCAGACAGGGTTGGCCCACCACGGCAGCCTGCAGCTCAGATACTCACCTTGAAGATGTCAGAGCAATAAGTAAAACAGCCTTCCAGGTAATGAGCCATAAATCAGCCTAAGAGGCAAGTTCAAAAGTACGCAAAGTGAGTTTTTCAAGAACAAAGTTGAGGTTCCAGGGAGGAGGAAAACATTTGTTTTTTTTTTGGGGGGGGGGGGGTCTCACATGTAACACTCCCTTCATAAACTGTTTGACCACAAAGAGATGAAAGAGGGGGATCCATGGGCAGACAAGTTGATATGGCCACAAGATACACTGATAGCACCATTTAACAAACCATTTCTAAGCAGTTCACAGAAATATTTAAAAATCAGAGTGTTTGAAACCTTTCAGGACCTCTGTTATTGTATAGGCACCACCTAAAAAACCTCTTCCACTTGCAAATGCAAGATTTTCTAGTTGCAGGTTTTCTAGCCTCCTTAAATACCTGATACACATCCTCATGGAACAAGTGTCTAAAATCATCTAGGCTGTCAGCTGCAACTGCTCTAAGTTGTGTTGTACCACTTGCGACTGATGCTGTATATCGGATCCAGTCTGTGAGGAAGCTTCAGGCCAGTTACATTAAAATGAAGAACCAACTTTGTCTAGGCCAAAAGGGAGTTACCACAATGAAATTTGATGATTCTTTCTCAATCTTTAGAAATACCTTGGGAATCATTGCATAGGGTGCAAATGCACAGAACTTTCCTAACCTTGGGAATGATGGAGTGTGTGTTTACCAAGCATGGCTGTTAAGATATATTGAACACATTTTTTTCAGCTGTGTGTTTTGAAAGGAGGGAAATGCTCCACTTTAAGTGATGCCCACATCTGGACCACGTCCTGAAAACCTATGCATGGAGCTTCCATTTGTGAGGGTCTGTCTAGGATCACTGTGTTTTGCTCTAGTGGAATGTATGAGGCCAGAAGAGTCAGAGAATGCAGCAGAGCTGGGTCTCACATCATCATTGCCAGCCAACAAACAGAGTATGACTTTGTACCCCATTGCTCAAGTGCCCCATCACAGTAGTGTTGTCTAACCAACAGAAGAGGACCCCGAGACCACAAGTGGTGAAGAACTTTTGGCATAAATCACTGCCAACATCTCTCAACATTTATGTGATTTGGTGTGTCCTGATGACCCCACAAGCCTTGCACTTGAGCTTCCATGGACACTGCTCTCCATGCAAAATATGAAGAGTCCATCCAGAGAGACTGGACTGGGGTCTGAATTGAGAAAGGGAATCCTCTATTCACAGACAGTTGATCCACTCACCAGTACGATTCTTTTTTCACAAATGTCAGTACTGGTACTTGGAAATCCAAGGAATGACTGCTCTGGGTTCAACAATTCTCAAGTACCAATGAATTTTTCTCATGTGTAATTTGGCTAGTGGAATCATCAGGATCATTGATGCCATGAGGACTAGAATTTTTATGAACTCTCTTGCTGAGGCCACGTCTAGAAGAGAGAAATTAAAGCAAATGCCCTGATAAGTCAGAACTTTGTCTGCTGGCAGGAAGGCCATCCTTTTAATGTGTCTATTAAACACCTCGGGAAACAATTCATTGAGAAGGTGTGAGGAAGGACTTTTGAAGGTTCAATCCGAAGCCCAGGAGGGAAAGAAGGATGCAACCTTGTCTAAGGACTCCAAGCACCTGGATACAGGCTGTGCACAAATCAGCAAGCATTCTAAACAAAGAAAATGTGGATGCCTAGGATTCTACAATAGGCAACCACTGGGGCCAGACACTTTGTAAAACACTCAAGGTCTCAAAAATGTCCAGAAAGTGGGAGCAAAATGAATATGAATAGGATGATAAGCATCCATGATATCGACAGTCACTATAAAACAGTGGCCTGGAAGCAACACTAGGACCGACTGTAAGGTGAGCATTTTGATTTCTGGAATTTTTATAACGGTGTTTAGAAAGGACAAATCTAGGACAGGTCTCCAGGAATGCTACTCCTAGATTCTGAAGTAAAATCCTTTCCCTTTGTGTATCTCAGGCACTGGTTCTATGACCCCTTGATTCTACCACATGATGGAACACTGGAGGAAACCACTCTCTCTAGTCTTGTGGGTGTGGAGGTATTCCCTGAAGTGGGGAGGATTTTCTATCCACTACCAAGTGTTTCTTCTCCAAATTATTCTCAGAACCCATTTGCCTGAGACTACTTGTGGCCAGACTGCTGGGATGAGGGACAGCCTGGGAGAAGAAGGAAGAGAATGAAAAGCAGTAGGAGGGTAGGGGTGCTCTGTGACTCAGCACAGTCATTCCTTTGCAGGGGGGTGATTCTTTTACAGAAAGGAACCCCTCATTTGGTTTGGAAGAATTATCCTCCTGCCATTTACTTTTAAATCTCTGATTTTTGTTTGTTCTGCTCCTTGAAGGAATATGCCTTGTTTGGAAAGACCTTGGGTACATGAAACATCCTAGATAACCCTTGCATTAATTTGCCTTTCTATCACCCCACTGTTTGGAGTGTAACAGAGGGCCCAAACAGCAATTCATAACTTAAAGGTGTATTCTAAATTTCGTCTTTTAAATCATCAGAGATGTTCTGATTATGTAACCAAGCATACCACCTTAAAATACAACATAAGAAGTTCAAGTTCACCTTCTAAAGAATCAGAGTTACTGAACTCTGCCAAACTGTCCTATTATCAGAAAAAAAATTCAATTACATAACATCCACACATCAAAGCAACCAGCCTTTCCAACCAGTGTTAAAATTTCACTCTACACACCTTACCACATTAAACTGCCATCAAATAACATTTAATAGCACAAGTACTCTGTAAAGGCTTTTTTACAAGCCGAGGCAGTAGAGTAGACAGAGAAGACTCGTTTCTTGTTTTAATAAAAAGCTTTGTACTGGTGCATCTTGAGCAGCTTTCTTCACTGGTTCAACTGTTGTGGCAATAGCCTTTGGTATCTTGCTGTGTGGTCTACAAACATTTAATAGCAATTTAAACTATATTTTCTTGTCAGAAGGAGTAAAATCTCCACAGTACATTCAAATAACTTAATCTGCAGTAAAATCGCAATCCTGTGTTAAAAACAGACATACAGAGTCATGCATATATCTATAGCAAATAATGCAAAACAAAATTCATGTTCTGCAATATTTTTCTTTTAAAAGATGAAAATAAGAGTAACAATAAGAAAGCATGCTTAATTCGTAGTTATGACTGCACACGATATTCCCAACTGTCTAACAGCAGACATACATACTGCACTTTTGAGAGAAGTGCTGAAAGTTTCATCAGAAACAGTAAAAACAAGCATTCATCAAAGACAGAAGCCAAACAGACACTGCTATAAGCAGAAATTCCTACAGGAATTATTGTAAATACTGACAAATAAAAATATTAAAATAAGTATTTTTTAAACAAACAAACAGAATAATAAATCTAATAATAAAATGAGAGGAAGCGGGTCCCCAAATGGGACTTATCTGAGCAGTAAGCAGCACTAGATTCTGTAAAGAGTTGGGACATTTTTATTTGGATGGCAGAAAGAGACCAGACACTCACTTCCTGTGATAGCTGAAGGCTTCCCTCTCAGGATATGCTCAGCTAATCTGTTGTCACAGGAAGAGAGTGAGGGGAGTCTGAGCTTTTGAAAACTGGACAGTGTTGTGTTACCTTGGCACATAACCCAAAATGCCACTGAGGCAGTGGGAATGATGAACATCACTCGTATGTGTTGTACCAATTTCAGAATGTATACTACAACCCATTATTCTGAAATTCACTCAATGTTAGCTTACTGAAGAAACATACAGGGGACAATTTGTCAAGAAGTATATCACAATACAAACCCTTAAATGCCCACTTCATGTCTATGAACACTGCACTTTTTAAAAGGCCTTTTTCCATGCTACAATACATTTGATTTGTTAGTGTGTAGACTGCAGTCAGTGCTGCATTTTGGCCTTAAGCCATGCTGCCTTTCAGTAAGCATATCATATTTGGATATATACTTCACTATTTGGCAACAGGTGAGGTTTTCTAGTATTTTGATGAATGGACACAAAATTGGCAATGGAACATTAATTAGCTGCAGTGGAAATGGGGGGTTATTTTAGCTACTCAAAGGATTAGTGCACACCTAAAATTGTGAGGAAGGGATTTTGTAGTTAATGACAGACTGCATGTAAAGGACAAAGTGTGGGACAAGAATCAATTACCCAGTTGCAAAAGTTTGAGATTAATAGTGTGAAAATCTGGCTTTTAGTTTATTTATTTATTTATTTATTTTAATTGTTCCTGTGCCTGAGTTTTGGCAATCTGTTTAAAATGAAATAGGGGGTATTCAGGATATTTATTTAGTGGGGTACTTCACTGTGGAGCTGTGCAAGTCTTAAATGGGGGTGGGTAGTTATCGGGTGGTGGGGATTGTTTTGTATTATACTTTGTACATGTTCAGCACTAATGGATGTGTTAGCAAGTAGACTGGGAAAAAACATGTCACTACCCATATTTCTAACAGTCTCCCAGAATTGTTCAAACTGGTCCAGATTATTTTGCCTGCATCTTTCTAATGTATTCAGTTTTGTGAGCACTGAAGTTAATTCACACTTCCCTGTGTAATTAAAGATAGTCACTTGGATGCATTACTGGGGTCAGATTTTCAATCATTCCATGCTTGGTCTCATAGTTTATTGTATTTTATTATTTTTTTTTTGTGTGTGTGTGTGTGGGGGGGTGCTAGCCATGGAGTGGTTTTCCTTTAAATCTAGATGAAAAAATCACTGCTAAAGGCTCTGTGGGCTAATATCAAGTTATCTCTTAATCTGCAGTAACTCAAGGAGTACAGACTAAGCTGCCATAGTTGTTCCCAGTACTTTATTTTTCAAAAATCCTGGATCAGGCTAATACATTTCTTTTGAATCTATTGTACACACTTCTCTTTCAGGAGGAGAATGGAAGACAACCTTAAGCATACAGTAGCAATGAAACAATCTAATTTCTACAGGATACATAATACCTCATCAGTCATCCCACTATTTTGCATACTTCTAAACATGTTTTATATATATATATATATATATATATATATATATATATATATATATATATATATAGGTCTTTGTACACCGGAACATCTGGTAGATTAGTCTTGTCCCAAATGAACCACAGGGACTTAGTAGTTTGGTAGTTATTTGTTATTTAATCTGCACTTGAAAGCTCCTTTTGCTGTGCTTTTACATTAAGAAATTCCAGGCTCATTCATCTTGTGGTAGAAGGTGTTTACTTGGACTCCATGAGTTAGGAAGAACTGCAGGAACTCAATGCGTGATTGTTTATTGATTAGAGGGCACAGGAGTCAGCTTTCAAGCTTTTTTTCTCTGCTATATATCGGATATGTTTGTGTGAAGTTGCTCATCAGGCAGCAGAATTTTAGCAGTGCCCTGATAGTAGCAAATGCCTAGAAAGAAAACTATCCCTGTAAAGTTAGGATTAGATCTGAAACCTGATGAACAGTGTGCCACTGTGAAGAAATATGCTTAGAGTAGCTAGCTTGTGCATCAGATAGCACTACCACATAACAGCACAGTATAACATCTTGCCCCAATCCCAGAAACTACCCTAAGAGAACCCTGTTAAGGCACAATCCTTAATCCTAAACAGCCCATCCTATTACAGGACCGGACAACAGGGATGTGCTACTTCCAAATCTCTCTTTAGCAAGCTTGGTAGACTTGGGCATCCTAAGACAATGTAGCAACTATCTCATGAACTTAGACAGCTAGTTAATCATTAGAGAAAATAACATGCTATGTTACAGATGTAAATACACAAATTCCTTGAAAGCAAAAATCTCGCATACAAATAAGGTTGTCAGGAATACCCACACTACATCCCCTCACATATACGACTCACCACACACACACAGTCTGTTTTATGCTGAGGCACATAAAAGAAAACTTTCCAAATCACAAAGACCTCCAAAGCTAATGGCAACACTACTCAGCAATCACTAAAGCACACCAAACATCTCACATAGGTCTACACCCAACAGTCCCCCAAAAGCAAAGCCCATAAGGCAAGCATATACTTTACCTACAAGTCTTGCTATTGGGGACTCCATTGCACAACACAGATGATCCACTCACCAGGTTAGACAAGTTAGTTACCTATCTGGAGCCAGGATCCACAATATCATGCATGCACTGTAGTTATTGCACCCAAAGTACCAATATGATTCTATCATAGTCTGTGTGGATATAAATCTCCTGAGACTTACCTCACCGTCCTATATAAAGACAGACATAATGGTTCTCTCAAAATATGTGACACAAATAGGTATGAACATTGCATTGAGCAACATTTTACCTTCACAAGGATGATGCCACATTATGAACATAAAATAAGTTGATTTTAATAACTGGCTTACTTTCTGCTGTCACTCCAGGAGGATCCAATGTCTGTCAGCATAGGAGGACATGGTTAACAGACCATGTTGCTTTGCCAAGGATGGGGTGCACCTGTCTCCCCTAGGCTTTCAGCTATTAGCTAAAACTCTATCCACCCCTTACAGTCTTTTTCAGGCAATGCCAATAAGACAAAACTCCCAACATAGTGAAAAAGTCTACAAGCAACCTTAAGGTGTTGCTGCTCAATGCTTGAAGCTTAAACAAAAAACTCCACATCCTTCAAGCCCTTCTCAATCTGGAGAATGTAGACATCTGTACTGTAACCAAGGCTTGTTTTAAAGCCACAGAAAGTATGCCAATAGTGCAAGGCTACAGTGCCTTCCACACATTTAGAAAAACAGCAGCATAGACCGGGGCCAAAGGTGACTATGTTTCAATCTATGCTAGCAACAAACATACCTCCAGATTGGTTAAACAGGATGTTACCATGGAGCTCATCCACATGCAAGTCACCATAGATTAGGTTGCTCACCATATCATGGCCAACTACAGGTCACCATCTATGCCCCTAGTCTCACAACTCTTACCTAAACCTATTGGAGGTGCTGACCATCCAAACAAAAATGCTAGTCATGGGTGACTAACATTACAATTACCCCTCTATATACTTGGAAATGTACACTGCCTCAAACTTACAGGCACAAGGCTTCCTGGTCTTTATTAACACCCTGGAGCAGATAGTGCATGCTCCAACAAGAGGTTCAAACATAATGGATCTGATACTCAACAACATGGGAGAGTGTTGTACCCCCCCACCCACTGTGTCATGTCCTCACTACTAGTGAGACTGGATAACAGAACTGCCTCAACAGAAGTAAAAATCAACTCAGAAAATCCAGCTAAACCAGTAACAGTTAGGAACTTTTCAAAGGAAAACTACTTCTTACTATTAAGTGACAGTTTGTCAAATTTCAAGGTTCCCCCCAACCCCAAGTGCAGAGTTACCTAAGCAGAATTATTCACAGCATCCCTATACAAGCATGTGGATGGCTGCATAGATGTTGCTGTATCTACAACAAATACGCCCAAAACAAACATTAAAAACAAACTCCACTGGTGGAATCCTCATCTAAACAGGGTACATAATAAAAGAAGAAAACTTATGGCCAAAATCATGAGGAGCAACTAACTTAAAGAGAAGTGCTCTCTTATACAACTAAGCAATAAACTAAGAGGTCTAATTAAGAACATCAACGTGAACTACAACGTCAGGATAACCTCGCAGGTTAAAGGCAGTTACAAGGCCTTCTTCAGCTATGTTCAGAAACTTAGAGGTAACACACAGCAGTGTGCTGAACTGATGGTGAACAGTACCACCTTCACCAATTAGGGTGACATTGCAAATCCACTGGCTAATAAACCAAGCTCAAACTTCACCCCCTACACCTTCCCCAGTTCCACCAGGTGAAATCCCCTCCAACATATTTCCCCCAGCTATCAATAAGGACTAGGTGCTAGCAGCACTCATTAAAGTCAAGAACAACACCTCCATGGGTCCAAACATCCCCGGCTGCCTCCTGAACAGTGCAAAATATGTCCTCTCAGGACTACTGGTCAACTACAACCTTGAAGGAGGCTACATTCCAAGTGAATGGAGAACCGCAACAATCACTGCCGTCCACAAGGGTGGGCCATCAACTGACCAAAGGAACTACAAACCTATGTAACTCTAACAAGGCTAATATGCAAAGCCTTGGAATGAATTATCATGGAAATGACAAACACATTGGCAACCTACAGACACTGGACACATCTGAGTTTGGGTTTGATAAGGGAAGATCATGTCCACGTTACCATCACTACCATCAACACAGCACTTCTAACCTATATAGATACTTTAATAAATCTAGAGATACTGGCAAACTAATCTCCTCCTTAGTTACAGACTTTTCTAAAGCCTTCGTCACATTTTGTCACAGCAAACTTCTATTTCAAATGTCCGTATTAGGTCTCTCTCAGCCCATCCTTTTAAGGTTAAAAAGCTACCTATCAAATAGGTATCTGTCAGTAAACTGGCACTCTCCCCTCTCTCCATACCTCTCCGTCATCACTGGTATACCTTGGTATCCTCCTCTAACACTCTCACCAACACCTCCCACACATCCATACAAGAGGCATTCCTAATACAGTACACAGATGACTCCACACTCATTGCACATCTGACAACATAGCACACCTCCAATAAATTACTCAGGAAGCTTTAACATCAACTGAAACATGGCTTTGCAACTCGCAACTCATGCTCAACCCTAAAAAAACAAACTACTACTTTTTCCCAAATCACTCTCCCATGAAAAAAACAAAAGTCCTCTCTCTTGATAATGCAACCATTGAAGTTACTTCTCATTTATTATTTTATTTTACATTTATTTATTTTACATTTGTTGACTGGGATTGCCCAACTGAGCTGAAGAGCCCTTTTTCAGCCAAGGCCCGGGGAAAAAAGCTCCAACATATTATACAATTTTCATTATAAATTAGCATTAAACAGTAATGTTACATGATTATTACAAGGTATTAAGTCGCAATACAATGTTATACAGTGTCAGTAACCAGGAGTAAAGCATAACTATTTCAAGATGTATAAAAAGAAGTATGTCATTAAGATGAGTATAGTTTTTGGGGTAAGTGGTTACAAAAACCCAGTTTTATCATGATTTAGTTGCATGAAGGCAAGACAATTACAATAGAATGTTTCTCTGAGGCAATATGCTTAATAGATTTTTAGAAGACAGTAGAAAGAGTAGTCAAGGAAGATTAGAGAGAGCTAGTGACAAGAGTGAGCTAAGGGAAGAAAGTAGATTAAGGTATGAGAAGTAGGGGATGTTAAGGAGGGAGATTGCAGTGGCAGGACCAGTGACTTTTAAAGTGCTCTTTGGTGGCCGTCTTAAATTGTTTAGGATGTGTAAGGGTCCTGATTTCTAGTGGAAGCCTATTCAAGGCAATAGTGGGGTGATAGCTGTACATGTTGCATTCAAAGTTAGACTTGAGTTTGTAGATTTGTAGTAGGCCTTGGTTAGAGCTTCGGAGAGGTCTGGAGGGAGAATAATGGGAGATGAGAGGGGATAGTGTTGGGGAGTAGGAAGGCTGGCAAAGGATAGAATGGATGATCTGGAGCTGAGAGAGAAGAAGTTGGTGGGGTAAGTCAAGCCAGTTTAGGTGTTTTAGAGAGAGACAGTGATGGGATTTGTAGGTTTGTTGGGCAGCAAATCTAGCTACCTTGTTGTAGGTAGATTCGAGTTTGGTCAGGAGTGTTGAGTTAAGATTTGTGAGAATTTGGGAATTGTACATTAGACTGGGTAGAAGGTAGGTAGGAGAGAGAGTAATCTTGGCTTCAGAGGTAAGGAGTTTCTTGTTACAGTAAAGGAGCCCTAGTTTTGAATGAGTCTTTTTGATACAGTTATTAACATGCAAGTCAAATTTAAGCTGATCGTCGATGGTTAAGCCTAAGAGCTTAATACTGGAGTCTACCTGAATGGGAGTGTTATTAAGGGAGTGTATGGAGAAGGAGAGTTTAATATTGTTGAACTTTTTAGGTAGGAAGAGTAACAGCTTTGTTTTTTTAGGGTTAAGGATGAGCTTGGTTGTTGGAGAGCCATGTTTCAACTAAGTTAAAAGATGCCTGAGTAGCTGAGAAGAGCTTAGAGGGACAGTTGGCTGTGGTGATGACTGTAAAGTCATCTGCATATTACACTAAAGATGCCTGAGGACAGGAGGTATAGAGCTGATTAGTAAAGATATTAAAAAGTAAAGGCCCTAGGATAGACCCTTGAGGTACACCCATTTTTGACAGGGAGAGGAGGGGAGAATGCAGAGTGCCATCTTACTGACTGAGATCTATCAGTGAGGTAGCTGGAGAACCATGAAACAGTATCAGAAGATAAGTTGAGGTTATGCAGTTTGTGCAGTAGAAGAGAGTGTGAGACAGTGTTGAAAGCTTTTGAGACGTCCAAGAATAGGTAAGAAATAAGTTTATGGTCGTCCATGGCTAGAGAGACAGTGTTATAACAAATTATTGGGGACGATAGTGGATACCAATCTTAAATTTGACCTGCATATACAAAATTGCATGAGAAAAAAATCATCAAAAACTAGGGTATAGAGCCTAAAAACCTTCTCAGCGATGCAACCAGAGCTACAATTGCCACTACTTATCTCCTCCCCACACTTCCTTATGGTGCTCCCATCCTTACTAATCTTTAGGCATTACAAAAATCAAAACTTGAACAATGTTATAACAAAGTTGCTAAATTTGCAGCAAATACCCCTTTTAGAACCCAGCACCGTATAACACTAAAAGCCTATACTGGTTAGAAGGTACTTGCGTATTATCGCAACCACATTTCCAACTTGCGATAATTCGCTATGTTTTGATGAAAATATTTTCAAAAAGTGCAAGCTTATCTTGTTTTCCTTAATGTTGTTTTCACTACTGCAACTTTGCTCAGTGTAGTGTGCTTTGTATATTCTTTGTAATATTAACTTACTAGTTTGACTATTTGAATGCTGGTAGCACATTACACTGTATTGTTCACTTGTCATTGATACAGAGGACTTAAAGTCTGGACTGTTGATCACATCTGAACTTTTATATCTTCATGTCTTACTTGATCAGGAAAGTTTCCTCAGCTCCATTTTGGATTTGATTAAACATACATGTATTGAGAAGTTGTCGTAGACAAGTAATCCTACAGGTTTGTCTCCATGTAGTATATTACCTTGATTACACACACTCACTGATAATGATGACAGTGCACCTGTTTTGTGTGTTATTAATAGATCTGAAGAGGGTGGCCATGAGTTTTATGTCGAAAGATGCGTTAGCAGTACCAGCTCTTAAAGACACTGCCACTGATATTTCTCAGAATTGTTGAACTGATTTTGGTTAAGATCCTTCTGTAAGGTAATGGTGTGTCTAATTTATCCTCAGGTTGCTTTTAACAATTGTCATTTATTTCTGAGGACAAATGTAGGTTCATCACAGTTTATGGTCTGCGTTTATTCAATTAACACATTTTTGGCAACAATTCTCTTGCATTGCTTATAGTTTCATAGTTTATAGTTTAGTACTAGGCTATCTGCCCTGGGGCATTTGTAAGCCTAGCCATAGTGATGTGGCTTTCGCCACCCCATGAAATGGTACAAAAATGCACAGAATAGATTTAGAATACTGTGCCTCAGTCTAGTAGTGACACAGTGAAGGTCATCTTATATAATAGAATTAGTTTACTGTGCCCTTGTCTAGTAGTGACACAGATGTGACCCCTGGGGTAAACTTACGATCTCCCATCCACTCATCAAGATTTCTCTTGAAGAGAGTTAGTGAGGGGCTCTGCCTAACATGAACTGGGATTTTGTTCCAGAGCATGGGAAGCTTCTGGGTTATGAATCTATCCCTCCAGCATGTCCTATTCATACTTGTGCTGAGGTTTAAGTCTTTAGCTCTCGTGGTTCTGATGGATTTGGATTTTTTGAGGTGGAGCATGTCCATCAGTTCCTGATTGGACATGGCCTTGTACGTCAGGCACAGATCACCTCTGAGCAGGCGGTATGCTACTGAATAGAGCTGGAGTTTCTTTAGTCTGGCAGAATAAGACATATGTTGGAGACCCTTGATCCTCTTGGTGAGGTACTTTTGTGGTCTCTCCAGCTGTTGCAAATGCCGGGTGAGGTACATACCAAATGGGGCATTGTACCCAATCATGGGTCTGATGAGGGAGGAGTATAGGGGTACAATGACATCCTTGGATCTGGATGTGAATCCCTTCATGATAAGGTGTGCAAAGTAGAATGTCTTTCTAACCACTTTGGCAACGTGGGTGTCAAATGAGAGGTCGCTGTCGACTTGGGTCCCTAGGTCTCTGATTACTTTTTCTGTACTCAGTGGGTTGCTGTCTATGTGATAATTTGTGGGAACTTTGTTTTTCCCAAAGGGGATGACTATACATTTTTTGTCATTTAGTTTAAGGCCATGACTCCGGCACCAGTTGTCTGTTTCTGAGAGGCCTTTTTGTAGGATGTATGTGTCCGCTGGTGTATCGACTATGGCGCCTAGTTTGCAGTCATCTGCGAACTTTGTCAGCCACAACCCTCCCATGCTTGCTTTAACATCTGACAAATAAATGCCGAACAAGAGGTGTCCCAGGACAGATCCCTGTGGGACACCACTTGTGACTGGCTTTGAGTCTGACATTGCTCCAGCGATTTTAACTTTATGGGTTCTGTCCTTTAGCCAGTTTGCAACCCATCTAGTGACATAAGGGTTTACATTTAAGCTGTTGAGCTTATCTATGATGCCTGAGTGGGGTATTGTGTCGAAGGCCTTAGCCAAGTCCAGGTAGGCTGTATGGACTGCTTTGCCCTCATCAGTTGCTTATGTACTGCTTCTTCATTTTACAGAAGTGCTTGTTTCTTTAAATCATCACACTGGAAGTAAACATAACCTTTGATTTTCTTTCAAATACTTGGCTTTAGAACTAACTTATAAAAACGTTCAGTTTTTCTATTTCCTCTCAAGATTAAATGTCAAGGTACTTGCGTATTATCGCAATCAGATTTTGAACAGGAGAAACAGCTGTACGGCTTGGAAAAGAGCTGTTTCTCCTGTTCGAAATGTGGTTGTGATAATATGCAAACACCGGTTAGAACTACCCCATTATCTAACATACTTACAGCTTCTTATCACCTATAAAATTATCTAGAATAAGTCTGGCACTAAATTGGTCATTATGACCCAATGACCAAAAACTCCTGTCTGTCCACAAACCTATCAAATCTGCTGGGCATTGTCTGTACTCGTACCGCATTGCTAATGCCTGGAATTCCTTATCTTTACCCATCAGGTCAATACCCTCCCTCCCATCCTTCAAAGCTGCCTCAGCTCTTACTCAGCACAAGATAAACTACATCCCTAAATGTGAACAAATACCTAATTCATACCTTACATCTCCTTACTCTCCCTTTCTTCACTCACTTTCCTACTTCTCTCAATTTCTATTCACTGGCTTTCTCTCTAAAATTCTAAATATACCATAAGCCTGCTTTTCCTCTCATTTCGTATTGTAATTCCTGTTTGTATTATACTAAGTTATCTTTAATTTCTCTATAAACTGGCTAAAATTTCTCCGTTAAATCATTGTCATACAACTCATATCTATTCTAAACCAGTACTTTCATATTATGTCTAATTTGAGAAAATTACTTAAACTGTATTTGTCTTTTGTATTATTTTTAAAGAATGTAAATTGTTGTTCTTAAAATGTTTTGTAATACTTTGGAGCTTTTCTCCCCAGGCCTCTGCTGAAAATGGGCTCCTATCTGGTTGGCCTTTTTACAGTAATCAAATGTCAATAAGTACATAATAAATAAATAGTTAACCTGGCAGACTTTTTTGAGATGGTCACCAAGGCAATGGGCAAGGGTAAAACAGTGCTTAATGTATATCTTGACCTGGCTAAGGCATTCAATATAGTATCCCATTTAGGCATTGTTAACATGCTCTCTGAGCTTGGCATAAATCCTTACATAGCTCACTGGATTGACGGTTGGCTCACAGACAGGACCCAGGAAGTCAGGATCAGTTAGATCACCTCCACCAAGAGACCAGTCACCAGTGGAGTCTCCAAGGTTCCGTGCTTGGCCCACTCCTGTTTATCATCTACTTCTCAAAGTCAAGGCAATCTAAGCTTGCAGGTGACTATAAACTGAGAGCTATTGTTGATTATCCCAAGATACCAACATCTTGAAAGTGGGTTTAACACAGACAAATCACTGGTGCCAAAGTTGTGGCCTAAATATTAATGCCAAAATATGCATTATAATGCCCTTTGGGAAACCGTCAACTCAAGTTAATTGTTCCATTGATAAAACGCCCATATGAGTTGACTCAGCAGTAAGGGATCTAGGAACATATGCAGACAGCATATTGGCCTTTGAACAACACTTAACCAAGATAATAAAGTCATTCTATATCACCCAGATTATAGGTAAGGGTATGGCATTCAGGTCCAAGGAGGGTATAGTACCATTCTACTCGGCCCTTATCAGACTTATCATTGAATACAATGCTCCCGTTGTCATGTATCTAACCACACACTTGCAACAGTTGGAACACTCACAGAGGTTTCTCACCAGGGGAATTCAGGGCATGAATACCCAATTCCTATCCTGATCCCCTGAAGGCTTGTATCTGTATACAGTCTCCTACAGGCTGCTGAGAGTGGAGCTTTGCCTGGCTTACGGGGCTTCTTCAGACCCAGCCCCGAAAGATCTGTTGTACATGTGCAAAACAAGAAACACTAAATCCAGGGATCTAACTTCTCTTGTGACATAAACAGAATGTGCTGGAGAGACAGATAATGTGTCTCAAAGGATCCCTGAACTTTGGAAAAGTCTCCCCAGTCCCTGTAAAACAGAGTTCTTCCCTGACCCTATTCAAACAAAACTTTGGCAAACGGATAGGAAATAATAAATCTACCCCCACAGTCTAGCCCCCATGTCACTTACGAAAAGAGGCAGTCAATAAGAAACGTCAATCATCATCATCAACATGGGGTTGGGGTGTCATGTCAACTATCACCATCTCTCTCTATTCAGTGCTACTCTCCTAACTTCTTCACCACTCATACCTGATTGTTGCAAGTCTTTTCTCACACAATTTAGCCACCTCTTTGCTGGATGCCCTTCTTTCCTCTTGGCTTCTTCCTGTATGTCCCAAATCATCTTCACTAGATTGTTTTCTTCTTTGCTGCACATGAGCCTGAACCCATTGTAATTTGTTCTTTTTGACCTTTTCTGCAATTCGAGCTACTTTGGCTTCTGATCTTACATCCTCATATTTTTTTGTCTGTCCCTCAGTGTGCATCCTACCCCCCTGTCTCAGGTACTTCATCTCCATCACCTCTAGCTTCCTCAACTGCTCTACCTTTACTGCTGAAGTTTCTGTACCATACAGTAGTATGCACCACTGTTTTGTACACCTTAATTTTCATCTTCTTCTGTATTCTTCTGTCATGTACACCTGACACACTTTTTGATTTGACTGCAACCCCTCTGATTCTAACTTTGACTTCCTCATTCAGACTTCCCTTCTCCTCAACCACCCCTCCCAGATACTTGAAGCTGTTAATCCGTTCCACTATATTCCCGTCTATATCAATTCTCAGCTTCTTCTGATTTCCCCAATTTGCTGCCATTACCACCGTCTTATCTGTACTTAGTTCCATCCCATGTGCCTTCAGTTTTGCATTCCATTCCCCTATCCTTTGCTTCTTGCTCGGAGTCTGCCTGTAATGCCACATCACCTACATACAGCACTTTTGTTGAATTATTCCCTCTGATCTGTTTGCTAATGCAGTCCATCACCAGTATGAACAGCAGTGGGCTCACAGCTGAACCCTGATGCACACCCACTCCCACTGGGAACACCTCTGTGAGACTGAACACTGTTCGTAGTTGAGTCATTGGGCCATACGTAACTTGCACTAATTCTACCAATGTTTCTGGGACTTCAAAGCACCACAGGACTGCCCAAATCAGTTTTCTTGGGACCTTCTTGAATGCTTTCTCCATGTCTAGGAATGTTCAGTTGAACTCTTTCCTCATCTCTAGCATCTTCTCAACTCTCTCTCTCATTGCAAACATCAGGTCAGTTGTGCTACATCCTGATCTGAATCTGAACTGCTTATTTGCCATCTTACTTTCAACTGCATTGCGTATTAGTAAACAGAAGCAACAAGCCAAACTGATCCAAAGTAGGAGGCTTTATTGTACACACAAAAGGCACACAGGCAGGAAAAACACATGTATACATGAAAAGCAGACAGGCAGGAAAAACACATATACACACGAAAAGCACACAGGCAGGAAAAACACATATACACACAAAAAGCACACTGGCAGGAAAAACACATATACACGCGAAAAGCACACAGGCAGGAAAAACACGTACATGAAAAGCACAAAGGCAGGAAAAACACATGTACACACAAAAAGCTCACAGGCAGGAAAAACACATGTACATACGAAAAGCATACAGGCAGGAAAAACACATGTACACACAAAAAGCATACAGGGAGGAAAAACACTGCTTTTTGTGTGTACAATAAAACCTCCTGCTTTGGATCGGTTTGGCTTGGTGTTTCTGTTTACTGGTGACATTTTACCAAGTGTTTTCTTCTTTTTGGCATGATTACTCTGTGTATTATTTTATCAGTCTCCCTCTCCAGGACTTTCTCGCAATGTGACAACAGTTTGATACCACTGTACTGCCCAGAGTTGTGAATGTCCCCTTTGTTCTTGAACATTGGCATTAGTATGCTTCTTCTCCAGTCATCTGGGATACACATCTCTTCTCCTTCTCCACACTGCTATGAGTACCCTCAGTGGCCACTTCTCTCCTATCTCACCTAACATCTTTATCATATCTCATGTGAACTCATGTGAGCCTGCTGCTTTTCCCTGACTTCATTTTCCTTAGTGCTGTTCTTACTACTTCTATGGTGGGGTCCTCCTCTTCTCTCCTTGTAGGTTGTGTCTTGGGCAGTACAGCTTCTGTGGGCTTTTTTTCATTCAGAAGCTGCTTGAAGTACTCCTTCCATCTGCTTTTGATGTCCTGTGGACTGGTGAACAGGTTGTTGCTGACATGCCTTATGAAGAGTGTCTGCCTATTGCTTTTTCTTCTCTTTTATGTCTTTGCCTTGCAACTTGATACAGTTTATTTGTGACATCTACTGAGTCACTTTCTAGAAGCTTGTATGCCTTGTTTTTTGCTACTGCATCTCCTATCTTAGCCTCTTTGTTAGCCAACCAGTATTCCTTCCTAGCCTGGTCTGTCTTTTCTATCTCCCACATTTTCCTACACTCCTGCCTTCTTTTGATGACTTCCCAGACTTCTGCATTCCAACACCAGTTTTCCATAAATACACCTTATCTCCATACCTAGCTCAGCCGCATATCTGTTCTGTATTCCTCGCACATGTTGTTTTGAGGTGCTGCCATTCTTCTTCACCTCCACCCATTTCCTCCACTTCTTGCAGTGCTACAGCCTTGAGTAATTCCTTGAACTATTGTGCTTTCTCTGCAGTCACCTTCCACGTCTTCAGCCAGGTCTCTGTCGACCTTAGAGCCTTCCCTAATTACTGCTTACAGTTGATAGTGGCAACAAGTGGTTTTTGCTGTGGGCTGACTGTTTCACTGGGGATGACTTTGCAATCACTGATTCTACCCCAGTGCTCTTTCCTTACTAGAAGCATGTCGACCTGAGTTGCATGTTGCCACTCTTGTATGTGATCTTGTGACAGTCTCTCTTTCTGAGATCATACGTTGGCAGCTATCAAGTATTTCCTTCTTTATTTCTATTGCTCCACCCATGTGGACCCAGGCAGTCCTCATATCTAGTCCTGTCTGTCCTGATATGTGGATTCAGGTCACCAATTATCAACACCAATTCATGTTGTCCTGCTTTATTTAGTAGGTCCTGCAATTGCTGTATGAATGCATTCTTTTCCTCACTGTTACAACCCTGCTGTGGGGCATAGTCAGATTATGAATACTGCCCTATTATTAGGTTGAAGTCAAACAGCCATGAGTCTATCACTAATTCTGATGACATCCCTCACTGCCTTCTGAAGGTTCTCCCTCACCACAATTCCCACTCCATGTTCAGCATCGTCCGTACCATCATGTCAACCACTGCCAAACTCCATCCTGTCAGTGAACCTACATTTAGTGCAGCAATTCTTAGTTCCTGTTTAGCAGGTTGATTGGTTTTACATCCAACTTTTGCTCAACAGAACTATCCCAGGTAACCCAAGCTAGGCAACTGGACACCAGACAGCTAGTAGCTTATTGACACAGGGCTGCTTGGCTTTATGGCAGGCACACCCCTGCCACCATTAGTATTGACCCATGACATAGGTTGGAGTATGTTGGGTCCTCAACCCACTTATCACTGGCAAATACCCATGTCTGTTTTTGACATTAGTCAACACAACTGAATCACCTAGAACTAAATTTTACACCATGGAGTAGCTAGTCCTGCCACGGCTCGCAGTCTGTGATCTGTATACAACTATCTTGAGGATGCTGTGCAGTACAGTATATGCCCAATGTGGCTTGTCCATACAACTCTTCTCCCTAAATGGCACCATGTAGAGTCTGTGCTGCTGTCCACGGCTCCATTCTTTGGTGAGTTTGCAACAGAAACACTAAGCATGTTTTTTTTGGAAGTGGGAGGAACCCCAGAGAGACACAAGGAGAACATGCAAACTCCAAACAGACACTGGCCGGAGATCAGGATCAGACCTTTCACCTTGTGTGCGGAGGTGAAGACCTTAACCATTACGCCAACTGGTTTCCCTAAGAAAAGTATTACCATAACTAACACCCCTCCTACAGACCCTTAGTTACCTCCCTACTAACATGCCCCACATCCTATATAGACACCAATGATACTCAAGACCTAAATGGTTTGGGTGTGCAGCTAGGTTTGTAAGGGCCCTAGTGGGTGTTAGCCTAGTAACAACCTATGATTGTCCAAGCTTCATTAATGTAGACTTTAATACACTGATCATTGTTTTATAAGATTCTGCTTTTATAACTAAGCCAACCAAAATTAACTGTATTTTTTATGGGTCATTTCTTAGTGTATAGTTTATACATACTCCTAATTTAATGTCATCCAGTATTCAATGTGCTATACATAATGGACATATCTGTAGTGTACAGGAAAAAGTGATATTGTGCAAAAACTGATCCCCAGTGGATGCTTTCACTTCCATAAATGTTCACCTTATGTTTTTTGTTTCTTTCATACATTTTTAACTAATTTTGAACAGTCCCATAACTCCAAGTTGCTAAGACTGAACAAAAGACAAAAATGATTAACATGCTCAAATACCTTAATGAAGTCAAAAAATAGGCTCCACTTGAAAGCCTTGGTTAAAAGTTTCAAATTTTTTTCATGAAAAATAGCAACTTGTAATGGTGGATGTCTCCCCTTATTACAGGCATGAAAATGCATACATGACCCATTGCAGCTAACCAAATTCACTGATAACTACTTAATTAAATTTTCCATTAGAATGCTATAAAGCAAACTACTCTGGTTATAACAAACAAGACCTTGTTTCTTTCTTTCTCTGCCTTTTCTTTTTATGAAGGAACAATAATGATCTTGTCCTGTCCCAATGTGATTATTCTCTTATACAATTTTACAATAATTTCAAATTGCACATTAGTTGTGTCATTCATCTCTGTGGGCTTACTGATGTCTACTTCACTAAGAGTACTCAGTACATTCTCTGTTGCCATTACACAACTCTGAGTAAACATATCTATCTGTTTTTTTCATTGTAGAAACAAATTTCTGTTGGCCCTGACGGGCCTTAAAATAATATTTGGTTTAATCAAAACAAGACAAGTAAACCTTGTGAACAACTCTTCCCAGGTTATGGACTTAGTAAATCATGTAACCACTGCACTATTGAATGCTACGCATGTTATGGAGCCACTCAGCTAGCCATTCAGGTCCAAAGTCTCATATGTTTTTCCGGAACTCTAGCTAAAGCCAGAGCTCAAGAGGTTTTTAATCCAGCTTTCATTTAGTGCCACAGCTTATATTATTAGGTGATTGATTAACCATTATCTCATGCTGCAATGGCTTATTTTTTTTAAATATTTTTTGTTTTATTTTTCACTTCCTGGCTTTATTTAGTTTGACCAGGGTTTGTCTGGTTTTAATATTTTTTTCACTCTATTTCATGATTATTATATCTGTTTTATTTTCATCTTTCTGTACCCTATATTGATTGTATTTGTCAGTTTTATTCTCTAAAGTTTATCTGAGGTTCATAACCAACTATTTTATATGTTTTATGTACTTTAAACATAAATTTTCATTTTATGTATTTATTTATTTATTTTCAGTTTGATTACCGGGGAAGTCCACTGGGCCAAGTGCCCATTTTCAGTGGAGGCCCGGGGAGAAAAGCTCCATGTGCAATACAGTACAATAAAGGTTACAAAATACAAAAAAGGTTACATAATGATTGAGATGAAATACAAGAGTAAGATTCATACATTCAAAAAAAAAATAGCAAGTGTAATATGCATCATGAGACAATTTAAAAAAGCAAAACACTTTTTTTTTTTCCTCTTAGGAAGTTCACAACATTTACAAGCTTGGAGTTTATTTAAAGTCAGCTAGTTCAGGTTCTTTAGAGTAATTAGAATAAGGTTGAGTATAGTAGAGCAGGAGGATGGAGAGCTTAGTGGGAAGAGTTATGTAGGGTGAAAGCAGGAGCATTTCCATTTGGAAGATAGGTGTAGGAAGAGTTGATTTTTGAAGGATTCAGTGTTAGGTATAGTCTTAACAGAAGGAGGGAGAGAGTTCCATGTTTTACCTAGAGAGAAGGAGAGAAGAAGCTGGCCAGCGGGACGTTTGGGTTTGTGAATGGAGATTAGGTTTTGGTGTTCAGATCTCAGAGATCTGTTTGGGATGTAAGGGGGAATAATGTTCTTTAAGGCTGGGCATTTATCAGGGGAGAATATTAATTTGTGAGCGCAGGTTAGTTGGAGATAGTCTAGGTGGTTGGGGAGTTCTAACCAATTCAGAGATTGAAGGCAGAGGCAGTGGCGAGTTGATGTTTTGGATTTAGTGGCAAATTTGGAGATCTTATTATAGCAAGCTTCAAGTTTAGAGGTGTTGGAAGTGGACAGATTGGTTAGGAGAGACCACACTAACTATGACAACTGATATTAGTGAAAAAAATGCCAACTAATAACCCGACAGGTGCAAAGGAATCCAATAGAACTCACTGAAAAGAACTCCGGATACAGTAAAAGCCCGTTGGAAACGTAAACTGTCAAATTTATTAAGTGTTCACATTAAAATCCACTTTTCGTCAAAACACCGTTGCTCAACTTCTTCAGATACAAAAAAGTACACAAATAAAAACCATTTCAAAGCAATACGTGTCATTTAAATCTAAAACTCCCCTCCCATGTGACTTTATTAAATATAGCCATTGGCTCTATTTGCACGGCTAGTCAATAAATTATTCAGTAGTCAGATACATTGTAATTAAAATACATTGTAATTAAAATATCTTGGCACTTGTGTTACTACTTATGAATGCATTAAATCTCCAAGCCCCCCTGTTCTACACATGTCCTTATAGTTTAAAAATATTTCTTTACTACATTAATTTGTAGTAAACTCTCTAACATATTATCGAACAATGTGTAGAGAGATAGTATATCAAGTGTGCAGATTTTAAAAGGTTCAACAATACATCCAGTACTATACGTTCATTATATCAACTATGTCTACCTAAAGGATTATTACTCGTGAACTTTTTATAACACAATCGCTTTTTAAAACAACATTTACACAACATAAGCACATTAAAAGTTACACTTTTAACTTAAGTACTAGTAAACTTGTGGCCACTGACTACTCAAGCAGTCACTTAATCAGTCCATGTCAATAGGTATAAATGCTACAATAAGCTTTCTCACATATGGCCCCTTACATTACTCTAATAGTAGTATTCCTACTTAATAGAATGTCGTGAGATGAGAAAACACTTATTACACATTTTTTATTAAAGTCATTACCTATATAATAAATGTGTTCAAACCTATAGCTGTGTAAATTACAACATTATTACCCAAGTAAATTCTTTAGACGTAAAATGCACATGTTGTTGAATCACTCTGAATTTGAAACTATGCCCCTCAAACTCACTGACATGTCTAGCTAGTGCATTTTCTACTTTAGATCTACTAATACAATATAAATGTTCATAAATTCTTTCACAAAGTTTTCTATCGGTTTTGCCTATGTAGAACGCTTGACATAAATTACACTTAGCTAGATATATGACTTGTTTACTTTGGCAATTGAATCTACCTTTAGTTTTAAATATCTTGTCTCTAACGTGGAAATTTATACCTTCATCAATGTGCTGCACATATTACATTTATACATTCCTGCTCTGGGGTGTACCTTTGTGTGATCGGACTCAAGAATAGCTTTAAGCTTACTACCCCTTCTGAAAACCACATTTGGTCTTTCTGGCATAAGGATTCTTAACCTGCCATCACCTGTTAAAATTGCCCAGTTCTTATTTATGATGTTTACTACTATGCTAGCATCCAATGTATATGTGCAAATAAAGTACAAAGGGCTAGGAGTAGATTTTATATTTCTCACCATCCCCTGTTGTTGTGTATTATTATTCATAATTGGTGTGTAAATCCCCCTGTTCCTTTTGTGTCGAACTTCACTCATTACTTCTTGGATAAAAGAGGCTGGATAACCACTCTGGGTAAAAAATGTGTACAGTAAATCATATTCCTCTTCGAAATCTATATCTCTCGAAACCATCCTAGCAGCTCTTACAAGTTGGCCCTTCACTATGGATTTCTTCTGATGTGAAGGGTGGCAAGTTGAATATTGTAAAAACGTGTTAGACTATGTTTCCTTCCGATAGATTTTCATTACGAATGTCTTAGCCTGATAGTCTTTACTTAGCTCAACGTCCAAGTATGCTATTTTATCCTTGTTAATAAGTAAATTTCAAAAAGTTTGTACTCATGTTAAAAAAGTCTATCATACTCTTCAGTTCCTCTATATTACCCTTGAATAAGATAAATATATCATCCAAGAAGCGTGTATAAAGACAAATGTGTTCATAAAAAGTGGGATGTGTTAGGACATATGATCTTTCCCAGTTTGCCATAACTAAATTGGCAAAACTGGCCCCACAAGGGGAGCCCATTGCTACACCAATCTCTTGATGGTAATATTTCTTGTCAAACATTACATAATTGTATGACAAAACTATATCTAATAGTTCTTCCATTAGGTTTATTTCTGACGTTGTAGCTCCATGTCATCTCAATGTTAGATGCCCACTCTATACCTACACTGTGAGGGATAGATGGATAAAGATCCTTCACATCAATTGTAAGGAACAAGAGTTCTTCGTTAAATACACACTTGTTTATTATTTCCAAAAAGGACCATGAATCTTTTGAAATCTCTCATTCCAAAATAACATATTTCTTTAAAATATTGTCCACTACTTTTGCAAATGAATAAGTAATACTATGTCTCGCGTCAACTAACGGACGCATTGGGGGACTGTCCACACTTTTATGTACCTTTGGGATGCCAAATAAAATTGGAATCCTAGGTGCTGGTTGGATTAAATAATTGTATACGGATTTGTCAATTTTTGCTTCTATGTATAAATCCTCTATAAAAGTTCTAATTCTTCTATATGCCACATTCAATTCATTCCTCGAGACTTCTGTATATGTCTGAGTCTCAAAAATTTATAACATTCTTTTATTGTAATCAAAATTGTTCATAATAGCTATCTTCTAACATTCTTTTATTGTAATCAAAATTGTTCATAATGGCTATCCCACCTCCTTTATCCGGTTTCATAAACCGTACTGGTGCCTGGCAGAGAAATCTCAAATTATCTCTGTCAGCTATACTGATGTTATGTTTGCACCTTCTACCCCTGTTCTGTACTCCATGTTTATCTAACATATTACGCAGCTCTAATTCACAGATTTGTTCGAACAGTTTTATTAATGGGTGTAACGGAGAGTTATATACACTGGCTACATAGAAGTAATTTTTGTTATTTGAATGTTCACCCATTAAGGCTACTAAATTCAATTTATGACTAAAAAGTTTCAAGTCAAGCAGTATACTTGATATGTCCACATGTGTCGTAGGAACAAAAGTGTGGCCTTTTGCCAACAATTCTATCATGTCGTCCGTGATTGTAATGTCTGAGCAATTAAAAATTTTAAAGTCCATGGTAGCGTTACACAACACCTGACACTTTTGTTCTACAACTGGACTTGAACTTAGTCCACTACTTATTGCCGTTTGTTCTTCATTCTGTTCTTTCCTGTATAGCCTTTCCCTTTTATTGGAACAAAATTCGAGGCTCGCCTCTGAAAATTTGAGTTGTTCACTACACTTGATGTGTTAATGTGGTTTGCACTGTTGTTAGCTGCTATTCTTTCACTCCGTCTTACCTTCACAGGGGAACTTTTTATCAAATGAAGGTCCCAATAGTGAGGAACAGCAAGAACAAGAGAGAACATCTATTAACAACATTAACCAATAACAAACTTTTCACCATGTTAAAGGAAACGGCCCGGTAAGACGGAGTGAAAGAATAGCAGCTAACAACAGTGTGAACCACATTAACACATCAGGTGTAGTGAACAATTCAAATTTTCAGAGGCGAGCCTCGAACTTTGTTCCAATAAAAGGGAAAGGCTATACAGGAAAGAACAGAATGAAGAAAAAAAGGCAATAAGTAGTGGACTAAGTTCAAATCCAGTTGTAGAATAAAAGTGTCAGGTGTTGTGTAACGCTACCATGGACTTTAAAATTTTTAATTACTCAGACATTACAATCACGGACGACATGATAGAATTGTTGGCAAAAGGCCACACTTTTGTTCCTACGACACATGTGGACATAGCAAGTATACTGATTGGCTTGAAACTTTTTAGTCGTAAATTGAATTTAGTAGCCGTAATGGGTGAACATTCAAATAACAAAAATGACTTCTATGTAGCCAGTGTATATAACCCTCCGTTACACCCATTAACAACACTGTTCGAACAAATCTGTGAATTAGATCTGCGTAATATGTTAGATAAACATGGAGTACAGAACAGGGGTAAAAGGTGCAAACATAACATCAGTATAGCTGACAGATAATTTGAGATTTCTCTGCCAGGCACCAGTACGGTTTATGAAACCGGATAAAGGAGGTGGGATAGCTATAATGAACAATTTTGATTACAATAAGTTAGAAATTTTTGAGACTCAGACATATGCAGAAGTCTCAAGGAATGAATTGAATGTGGCATATAGAAGAATTAGAACTTTTATAGAGGATTTATACATAGATGCAGAAATTGACAAATCAGTATACAATTATTTAATCCAACCAGCACCTAGGATTCCAATTTTATTTGGCATCCCAAAGGTACATAAAAGTGTGGACAGTCCCCCAATGCGTCCGTTAGTTGACGCGAGACATAGTATTACTTATTCATGTGCAAACGTAGTGGACAATATTTTAAAGAAATATGTTATATTGGAATCACAGATTTCAAAAGATTCATGGTTCTTTTTGGAAATAATAAACAAGTGTGTATTTAACGAAGAACTCTTGTTCCTTACAACTGATGTGAAGGATCTTTATCCATCTATCCCTCACAGTGTAGGTATAGAGTGGGCATCTAACATGATGAGACGACATGGAGCTGCAATGTCAGAAATAAACCTAATGGAAGAACTATTAGATATAGTTTTGCCAAACAATTATGTAATGTTTGACAAGAAATATTACCATCAAGAGACTGGTGTAGCAATGGGCTCCCCTTGTGGGGCCAGTTTTGCTAATTTAGTTATGGCAAACTGGGAAAGATCATATGTGCTAACACATCCCACTTTTTATGAACACATTTCTTTTTATACACGCTTCTTGGATGATGTATTTATTTTATTCAAGGGTAATATAGAGGAACTGAAGAGTATGACAGACTTTTTTAACATGAGTACAAACTTTTTAAAATTTACTTACACATTCAACAAGGATAAAATAGCATACTTGGACATTGAGCTAAGTAAAGACTACCAGGCTAAGACATTCGTAATGAAAAACTATCAGAAGGAAATAAGAAGTTATGTACCTACCATAACGTTCCATGTTAGTTGTCTTCTCTCGCCTTCTTTCTTGCTTGATGGGTTCGGAGCCGATCCTCGGCTCCGACTCGGCACTTGCTTTAGCTCGAGAACTCCTTTTACCAGCTCGAGGCAGCCCCATATCCCATGATGCAAGACAGTAAGTACCCAGATCTCGTTTGTTGACAAAGGGCAATAACACCAAGCATAAAATACTTCCCAAAGGAAGAAGAAACTTACAGATGGAAAAGGACCAAGTCTGAATGGTCTTTAGCATAATAGTTTCTTATACAAGGTCTGTCCAGGCCAGGGGGAAGGAGGGAGGGTCGCAAGAAAGAAGGCGAGAAGACAACTAACATGGAACGTTATGGTAGGTACATAACTTCTTAATGTTAAGTTGTCAATCTCGCCTTCATTCTTGCTTGATGGGACCGTCCTAGCACCTCTATCCTGGGTGGCTCAATGGAACAAACTCTTGAGGACTGTAGAGCCAAAACTGGCTCTGTCCCTGGAGGCCAAGTCCAATTTGTAATGGGAAACAAAAGTGTGAGGAGTGGCCCAAGTGGCCGCTGCACAAATAGTGTCCAAAGGAAGTCTAGCTTGAAAAGCTGTAGAAGTAGCTAAACTCCTAGTTGAATGAGCTTTGGGTTTTGAGCACAGCTGTTTTCCCCTGAGCGTATAAATTTCAGTGATGACCGAAGAAAGCCATCTGGACAAAGTCACTTTAGAAACAGGAAGGCCTTTTATTATCCGCATATGAAACAAAAAGTTGATCAGATTTTCTAAATTTTTTGTTCTGTCCAAATAATATCTAAGTTGACGGTGGGCGTCAAGATAATGTAGCTTTGTTCAGCTCTATCTGAATAGTTAGGAAAAATACAGGAGATCAATGGATTGATTCAGATTGTTCTTTGAAGCGACCTTAGGTAAAAAGGATGGATTAGTTCTCAAAGATACTCTGTCTTTGTGAAAAATCAAATAGGGGGGTCGAACCGAAAGAGCATGAAGTTCAGACACCCTCCTGTCAGATGTAATAGCCACTAGGAATAAAGTTTTCCAAGAAAGATATTTGAGGAACAAGAAACAGCTGGCTCGAAGGGGAAGAATCAAGGATGTCAGCACTAAATTTAGATCCCACTGAGGAGGAGGATTCCTGATTGGAGGCTTTAGTAGGAAAATTCCTTTCAAGAAGGCCCTGCAGAGCCTATGGGACATAATATTATGATCTGCTATCCCGACATGAAAATTAGAAATAGCAGCCAATTGAACTCTGACTGTGGAAGAAGAGGAGCCGCATGAAAAATCTCTGCTAAGAAGTCCAGAACTGCCTGAACAGGGGCAGTAAAAGGATCAATATTTTGGGCCTTAGCCCAGTAAGAGAAACGTTTCCATTTGCTTGTGTAAATCCTCCTGGTAGAGGATTTTAGTGAAGCTACTATGATGTCTCTAACTGGGTTAGAGATCAAAGGAAGCCTGGCTAAGGAAGGAAGTGGAGCAACCATGCTGTGAGGTTGAGAGAAGGGATTGACCGGTGCAGCTGACCGGATTGGTGAATCAGTAGATCTGGCACTGGGTCCAGATGCCACGGCTGCACCAAAAGGTGATGATGGAGGAACGGGAACCAAACTTGTCGAGGCCAGTAAGGGGCAATGAGAATCAATTTGGCTCTCAAAGCGGTAGCTTTCTGGATCACCTGAGGGATCAGAGGAAATGGAGGAAGGCATAAAGAAGTCCCTGGGGCCAATCCTGGGTCAGAGCGTCTCTGGGGGATGGCCTGATAGAGGGAAGAGGCTGAAGAAGTCTGGACATTTGCTGTTTTGGGGAGTAGCAAAAGATCGCAACATGGGCGACCCCATTCCAGAAAAATCTCTTCCGCTATAGATTGCTTGAGAGACCACTCGTGAGGCATGAGGATAGCTCTGCTCAATCTGTCCGCTATAATGTTGGTTTTCCCAGGGATATGCGTTGCTACCAGAAACCGATGAGAGGAGATCGCCCATTGCCAAAGTCTGAGCTTCTCGACACAAGGGGTAGGACTTGGTTCCGCCCTGTTTGTTGATATACCAAACTACAGACATGTTGTCTGTGTGGACTGCAATTGTCCCTACGGGAAGAAAGTCGTTGAGGGCTTGCAACGTTAAAAGCACTGCTCTCATCTCCAGGACATTTATGTGCAGATGGTACTCGAGCGGTTGCCACGTCCCATGAACCATCCTGCCCTGATAATGACCCCCCCCACCCGATCAGGGAGGCATCCGTGGTGACAGTGGCTATCGGGGACGGAGGTACAAAGCACCTGCCTTGGTGAACCTGAGGCGATGTGATCCACCAAGCAAGATGTTCTTTGCATGTTTTGTCACCAGAATCTGGTGACGCATTGGAAGTTGCTGGTATGACCACTGTGTGAACAGCATCCACTGAAGAAGGCGCATGTAGAATCGAGCCAGGGGAAGAAGTGTAATGGCCGCAGCCATGAGACCTAATACCTTCAGAACCATTCTGGCCTGTATTTTCTTGCTGGCCAGAATGATTCTGACATGAGTCTGAATGTCTGAAACTCTTTGTTCTGTAAGGGTAGCTGACATCCGAACAGTGTTTAAGTTTGCGCCTATGAAGGTAATAGACTGGCAGGGCGATAAGGATGACTTTTCGAAGTTGATTGAGATGCCCAAATGAGAACAAAGGTCTATTGTGTAATCCCTGGCTTGCATAAGCTGATGCCTGGTGGTGGCTGACAGGAGCCAGTCGTCGAGATACGGAAACACCTGGAATCCTTGACGTCTCAGGTGAGCCGTGACCACTGCCATGCATTTGGTGAACACTCTGGGGGCTGTAGTGAGACCAAAGGGAAGGGCTCTGAACTGGAAATGACTGGACCCCAGCCGAGCGGAGAAATCTCCTGGAGCGTCTGTGAATTTTGATGTGATAGTACGCATCCTGAAGATCTATTGAGCACATCCAGTTGTCCTTCTGTAAGAAGGGCAGAATTGACTGAAGAGTGACCATTCGAATCTTGTCTTCCTGACAGACTTGTTGAGTCTGCTGAGATCCAATACTGGTCTCCAGTCTCCCGTCTTTTGGGGACCAAAAGAACCTTGAGTAGATTCCGGCTCTGAATGGTCTACTGTAACTGGCTGAATGGCTCTTTTTGCAGTAGTTTTGCGATTTCTAACTCTGCAATGTCCCTTAGACCGGTGGTACATCTGGAAGGGAATTTGAGGGGAAAGGACTTTCCTCGAAAGGAATTATGTAACCCTTGGATATGATCGACTGTACCCATGTGTCTTGAGTGAGGGAATGCCAGGCTTCTGGGTACAGTGATAATCTTCCCCCGACTGCCTCCAAGGAGGGACAGCCGGGCAACACCTCAGGGATGCCGAAAGGGCTTGTCAGAGAGAGGCTCCCTGTTTCCCTGGTTCTTCGGACCCCCTCTGCCTCTAGAGCGGCGTCTGTTATTGTTACCCCCTCTGCCTCTAGGGGTAAACTGACCACGTGAATCCGGCGTGACTCCTTGGGATTTACGGAACCACATCTTCCCACCCTTCTGTCCTTTGGGATAAGGCCTAGAAGGTGTGGAAAAACGGACTCCAACAGCAGAAAGAGTCTTGCCGTCCTGCTCGCACCTGGTCAAGGTTTCCTTCACCTGAGGGCCAAACAAAGCTGACCCATCAAAGGGAGAATTTGTGAAGGACGCCTTAAAGGGATCCACAAAATCACATAGCCGCATCCAGGCTTGGCGTCTAAGAGCCACACCTGTGCCTGCGGCCCTACAAGCACCATCCGCAGCATAAGATATTAGCCGCATGGAGGAGTTAACAACGGAATTGAGGGTTCCTAGCTGCGAAGCAATCTTTTCTTGAGCCCCTGCAGCTGTAGGATCCTGAACTACCTCTCCCAGCTCCTTCAGGATATCCCTTTGGAGTCTGGTGAAGTGACATAGGTAATTCAGCGAGCATAGCAAAGGTCGCTGAGGAAAACATCTGCTTACCGTACCTATCCATGGTCCTAGAGTCCTTATTAGGAGGATGGACGGGCACGGAAGGATCTGCAAGTTCCTTTTGGTGGCCGCAGCCACCACCATAGCATCAGCGGGACACCCTTGGTAAGGAATTGTTTGTCACTGGGCAGTGATAAATTTAGAAGGCCTCCTAGGGACTGGCTCTACCGAGTCAGGAGCTGCCCACGCCTCGTGCAATAACCTGCATAAGGGGGTCGAAAGGCGGAGACACCCAGGAGGTGGAGGGCCGCGATCCAAACGCCTCTAGGTATACTGACTCATCCTCAGAGGGATTGTTGGTGGGCCAGTTTCCCCTCTGTTTAAGGAGTTCTAGGATGTCTGAGAAGGAGACATCCTCAGAGGGGATCTAGGGGATCCCTCTGACTCATCAAAGTCAGTATCCGAAGTGACAGACTCGCGGGCGTCTACATGCTTCCTCTTACAAGTCCTCTTCCTAGGAGCATCTCCCGAAACACCAGGAGAATCCTCCGCAGTGGGGAAATTCCCAATGGGGAAACCTGAGGCGGAGGATCTCTGGGTCCTGTAGCAAGAGAAGTGGCAGAGATGTCAACAGGTACTATAGAGGGAGGAGCTACGGGAACAGACTGCTGACTGATACCAGTGGCCAGTACACTCTTCATCACCTCAAATGCTCCCCTCCCAGGCAGGTCCAAGAGAACCCGCTCCGAAGAGCTAGGAACTCCAGGGACCACCGAAAGGGAAGTCTCCGAGGCAGATGTCGGAGCCGAGCTCACCAAGGCCGAGGCTCCAAGGGGAAGAGCGGGTTCGGACAAGGGTCCGATGCCACTCACCCCTCGGAGGAGACCATGGAAGCCCGACCACGAATCCCTCTAAGGAAGGTCTCAAGAGGAGATAAGAGTCGAGGTTGAAGGAACAGAAGGGGTATCCGTCCTCCAGCCGTAGCAGTAACCATGCCCGAAGACTCCAACTCCAAACTCTGGGGTAGAGTTGAAGGAGGAACTGTAACGGGGTGTGGACCAACAGTCGTCTGCTGAGACGGACTGTGTAACATTTGGGCCAGTACCTGTGACTTGAGTAATCTACTGACCACTCTCTCTAGGTCATGATCTGACAACCTGGATGACCTTGAAGATCGGCTCCGATGGCTCCGTTCCGATAGAAGAGGTGAAGCCGGAGCCGAAAGTATCGGCTTCAAGGAAGGAGACCTCGACCTCTTCCTGGAATGAGCCATCGGAGCCGATACTATAGATTCTGTTGGAGCCGACTTCTCGGAGCCGACAGGAAGCCTTGATGCATCGGCTCCAGCCGGAGCCGATACAGCCACCAAAGTAACGGTGTCGGAGCCGACACCAATGCCTGTGCCACATGGGTGTCGGAACCGATCGGAGCCGACATCGAAGTGGACAATACAGATTCGGCACCGATAGCCATCGGTGCCGAAAGCTTTGTCAAGCCAGAATCGGCTCCAGCCGAGCGATCTCGACTCAATGCAGTCGGAGCCGAGGCCGCAGGCTTAGATACAGAAGCCTGGGCCTTGGCAGATTTTGATGATTTTGGTGGAGCCGACTTAGCCGGAGAGCCCTCCGGCTTAAGAAGGCCCCTAAGAATCAACTTATTACGTCTCTCCTGCAGGACTCTCTGGCTGAAGGAGTGACAAATAGCACAGGAGTCCTGCAGGTGAAGAGGGCCCAGACAATACAGGCAAGAAGTGTGACCGTCTGTCAGAGACATCTTCTGACAGCACGAGTCACACTTCTTAAAACCTGAGACCCTCTCCTTTGACATGGTGCCGAAAAACACAACACACACACACACCAGTCAAAATTAACTTAAACAAAATACCAAGAGGTATTCTATAAAAAAAAAAACAACACACACACCCTAACAGGGGGGGGATGGGATAGGGAAAAAATTGACTAACAAAAAATTAAGGAGACACGGAATTTCTGTCAGAAAAGGTAGAAAAATAACTTTAAACTATCAATAAAAGAGTTTTAGACTAAAAAAGGGGCTTAAATATCACAAAAGTGAACAACTTACCAGGAGCTGGTAAAAAGAAGACCTCCCAAGCGAAGCGGCAAACGAGATCTAGGTACTTACTGCCTTGCATCATGGGATATGGGGCTGCCTCGAGCTGGTAAAAGGAGTTCTCGAGCTAAAGCAAGTGCCGAGTCGGAGCCGAGGATCGGCTCCGAACCCATCAAGCAAGAATGAAGGCGAGATTGACAACTTAACATCATATTCTAACACGTTTTTACAATATTCAAGTTGTCACCCTCCACATCAGAAGAAATCCGTAGTGAAGGGCCAACTTGTAAGAGCTGCTAGGATAGTTTCAAGAGATATAGATTTCGAAGAGGAATGTGATTTACTGTACACATTTTTTACCCAGAGAGGTTATCCAGCCTCTTTCATCCAAGAAGTAATGAGTGAAGTTCGACACAAAAGGAACAGGGGGATTTACACACCAATTATGAATAATAATACACAACAGGGGATGATGAGAAATATAAAATCTACTACTAGCCCTTTGTACTTTATTTGCACATATACATTGGATGGTAGTATAGTAGTAAACATCATAAATAAGAACTGGGCAATTTTAACAGGTGATGGCAGGTTGAGAACCCTTATGCCAGAAAGACCAAATGTGGTTTACAGAAGGGGTAGTAACCTTAAAGCTATTCTTGAGTCCGATCACACGAAGGTACACCCCAGAGTAGGAATGTATAAATGTAATATGTCCAGATATTGTAAGCACATTGATGAAGGTATAAATTTCCACATTAGAGACAAGATATTTAAAACTAAAGGTAGATTCAATTGCCAAAGTAAACAAGTCATATATCTAGCTAAATGTAATTTATGTCAAGCGTTCTACATGGGCAAAACCGATAGAAAACTTTGTGAAGGAATTTATGAACATTTATATTGTATTAGTAGATCTAAAGTAGAAAATGCACTAGCTAGACATGTCAATGAGTTTGAGGGGCATAGTTTCAACTTCAGAGTGATTCAACAACTACATAGTGACAGTAGGGGCGGACTTGAAACACTTAAACTGGAAAGAAGTGAGTTAATATGGCAATTAAGATTAAATGCATATCAATATCCAGGAATTAATGAATTTAGTTCCATTATGTGCATTTTACGTCTAAAGAATTTACTTAGATAATAATGTTGTAATTTACACAGCTATAGGTTTGAACACATTTAGTATATAGGTAACGACTTTAATAAAAAATGTGTAATAAGTGTTTTCTCATCTCACGACATTCTATTAAGTAGGAATACTACTATTACAGTAATGTAAGGGGCCATATGTGAGAAAGCTTATTGTAGCATTTATACCTATTGACATGGACTGATTAAGTGACTGCTTGAGTAGTCAGTGGCCACGAGTTTACTAGTACTTAAGTTTTACTAACAGTGTAGCTAGATTTTAGTAGTATACGTGGTTGTACTTTATTTTAACGTATTAAATTTACTCTTGTCTGGCTACATGTTTCGTAGATATATATTGGTGCCGAACGAGTAAGATCCTTAAGAAGTGTGGGACACATGGTGTTGCTTGGTCCGTATAATAGAGTATAAAAGACTTAGAAAATAAATAATATATATATATATATATTTTTTTTTTTTTGAAAAATTGTTTTATTAGTTTCTTAATATACACAGTTTTTAAATACTATGCACGTTTCAGATTTTTTAATGACACAGGCATAGAATTAGAAGATAGACAGGAGAGCTTGTAAATTTTAATGTGCTTATGTTGTTGTGTAAATGTTGTTGTTTTAAAAAGCGACTGTTATAAAAAGTTTGCGAGTAATAATCCTTTAGGTAGACATAGTTGATATAATGAACGTATAGTACTGGATGTATTGTTGAACCTTTTAAAATCTGCACACTTGATATACTATCTGTCTACACATTGTTCGATAATATTTTAGAGAGTTTACTACAAATTAATGTAGTAAAGAAATATTTATTAAACTATAAGGGCATGTGTAGAACAGGGTGGCTTGGAGATTTAATGCATTCATAAGTAGTAACACAAGTGCCAAGATATTTTAATTACAATGTATTTTAATTACAATGTATCTGACCACTGAATAATTTATTGACTAGCCGTGCAAATAGAACCAATGGCTATATTTAATAAAGTCACATGGGAGGGGAGTTTTAGATTTAAATGACACTTATTGCTTTGAAATGGTTTTTATTTGTGTACTTTTTGTATCTTAAGAAGTTGAGCAATGGTGTCTTGATGAAAAGTGGATTTTAATGTGAACACTTAATAAATTTGACAGTTTAAGTTTCCAACGGGCTTTTATTGTATCTGGAGTTCTTTTCAGTGAGTTCTATTGGATTCCTTTGCACCTGTGGAGACAACTGATATTAGTGTTGGATTACTACAGTTTGCACTACACACCTTTGTGACATCCCAACTGCCAACGTCCATTTTACATCTATTTAAGAGCCTGCCATAAGTCAGCTTTCAGATGCTCCCACATGCATTCTTCCTGTGGGTCAGGGGGTGCAATTCTACTCCATGTGGTGAATCAGTGGAGCCCCTGTCTCCTACTGGTACCCAAGGTCCAGATTCTCAAACAGCAGCAGGTATTACAAACTCATCCTTCTATAGCCAGTCTTAGGGAAGAGTACACTAATGCATGGTCAATCTGCAATAAGATGGGGATAATTTCTGATCTGTTGCAAGGTGCTCATCTTGTTTTCATTACTGAGACACGGTTGTTTTTGAATTCTGGCCCTCATTTAGTTGCAGCCATTCCATCTGGATTCTCAGTAATACAAGGCCAAAGCAGGGGTAGGATCACGGGCAATGTTGCCATTTGTGGAATGAACAGGCTGAAGCTGAATCAAGTTGCCAGTAGGGAGACCAACTCCCCTGAGCATACACTGGCCACAGAAGCAAACAGTTTCTCCTAGTCTACCATCTAACAGGTTGTGCAAGGTCATTCCTATAGACTTTACTGACTTTCTTATTGACTCAGTTGTTGGTCACCGCATTTAATTATGCTAGGTGATTTTCATATCTAGGTGGATGATGAGTTGGTCTCTCTTGCTACAGAAGTTATCTGTTATAAGAATCTTAAGGTTTATTTAAGTTATTACCTTTATGACATACAAATCTGACGGTGCTGCCGGCTTGATTTTCCTAAAGGATGTGATAAACCTCAGATTTAGTGGTAGAATCAGTCTCTTAATCAGATCATTTTCTGGCTCACTTTGGCCTGCAGTTGCCACATTACAGTACTAGTCTTGAACGGAAGCTTATTCATCCAGCCACATTACTCCAGATCTCTCTTCCAAAATGATCCTTCAATTCCTCAAACATAATGATGCTGACTCTCTGAATACCATGGTTATACACAACAACAGTTCATACTCTCTGCACTGGAGTCATTGGTCCTGGGTCACATTCATCCCGGCTTTACCAGGAGGCATGAACCATGGTTTGAACAGGGTCTCCCTCCTCCTGTAACAGGAAGAAAGCAGGTTGGAGGTGGCACTGTGCAGGTCTGTTGAGTGGAAAACCTGAAGCTGGTTGAGCATTATATCCTCTATCAGGCTGAGTTCTCCCTTTTTAATTTCTCCAAATCCTTTGGGTTTCTAATAATCTGACAGGAATGGGGGTTTCTAATAATCTGACAGGAATGGACCCCATTCCTAAGTCAAAGTACGATTAAAATTCATGAAATCAGTATAAGTTGACTCTTTGATGTCAGCCAAAAGTGCTCTTCGCAGCACCCGCAATATGCCCAGTAATGACTCCTTCTGCAATTTGTACGGAGTTACATGTATTTAAATAGGATTGTAGACTTTTTTATAAGACCGGTTGCTCCTACTACTACTGGAACTATCTGGGTATCTTTATTCCACATTGCTCTCGTTTCTGCCTGCAAATCCTGATATTTTATGACTTTGTGCCTCTCTGTACACATGACACTGTAGTCACTGGGTGTGGCAATTTCAATCAATGCTACTTTTGTCTTCTTTTCCTGGACCACTATATCTGGTTTTCTAGCATCTATCTTTTGAACTGTTGGTAATGCGTGATCCCATGTGATGTAGAATACCATTTTCTATGATGCTTTGTGGCTCATATTTCCAATGTTTTTCAGCCACTTCAATACCAGAATGTTTGCACAATCCCCAGTGCAACAGTCTCGCCATATTATTATGCCTTTCAGTATACAGTGCTTCTGCCATTAATTTGTCGCAACCAGCAACAAGGCATGCAACTATTTTCAATTCTGTTTTACAAAACCTACATTTGTCTGTTTCTCTCACATGTTCAATGGACTTTGTAAACCAACGTGTACATAGTCCACTATCTTGGTCTGCCAATATTAACCTTTCATTTCTTGGTTTGAATTCACCTCTCCTTAGCCATTCCTGCGTTCGTTCCTGAGCAACACAAGGTTCTTCCAGAAGTTTTTCATACTTGCAACTATATTTATGAGCCTTCCACATTTCTTGCCTTTTCATCTGGTCCTTCATCTTATATTCCTTCTTTTGTTTTTTGGCACATTCAGGTGCTGCCTGATGTTTATCTAGCTCTGGATTGATTTCTATTCCTGCTCGACGCTGACATGCTTCTGCTAGATTAAGCAGAGAGTTCATCTTAGATTTATTCTACTTATGTATCAAAACTTTCACTATGTTTGGGTCTTGTGAGGTCAGCAGATATATGTGGAATCTCATGTTGTAGATCTATACAAGCAATCATTTTCAAGGAGGCCCATCCCTCCTTCAGAACAGGGAATATATAATCTTGGTATGCACTGATTTTTATAGATCATTTGGTGAGCATGAAGCATCCAAGTTGTTTTAATATCTAACCTATCCAACAAGTTTTGGGGCCAATCAATCACTCCAAAACTGTAAGTTAGGACAGGAAGAGCAAATTGGTTTACAGCTTGGATTTTGTTCCTAGATGTCAACACTGTTTTCAGGGTTAAAGTCTTCTTAAGTATTCCTTACTAAGTTTTGTTCGCATTTGTTCATGTTTTATTGCTGATTCTTCGTCAATTCCCAAATATTTATACACTCCCTCTTGTGCAAGTTCTTTTATATCACATTCTTGTCCCAAACTGATGTTTCCCTGGTTCTGCAGTTTTCCATGGCCTAAGCTGTTAAGTAGACAGCTTAATGGGTTATAGGCAAGGCAGAATACCAGTGGTGACAGTCAGTCACCCTGGAATATTCTCCTTTGAAAATTGTTATCCCTGGGATAATAATTTGTCCTTTATCATGGCTTAATTGCAAAGTGGTTTGCCACTGTTTAATGGTCACTGTAATGTAATTGATCAGTGTAGGGTTTATCTTATACATTTTTAAGCACTCTTTTATCCAGAAATGTGGGATATTATCAAATGATTTTTTGTAATCAATCCATGCCATACTTATATTCTTCCCCTTTTTACAGTTCTCCACCATGACTTTATTTACCAACAAATGATCCTTTGTTCCATATAACTTTCTTTTATTGCCCTTTTGTTCTACTGTCATAACTGAGTGTTCTTCTAAATGAGTATAAACTCTGTTGGCATCAATTCCCGTTTATAGTTTATATGTCATCGGAAGACAAGTTATTGGTCTATAATTTTTGGGATAGCTTGCAAGTTCACTCTTAAGTAGAAGCATTGTTTTACCTGTTGTTAGCCAGGTTGGTGTCTGTACGGAGTGTGCATATAAACAGTTCTTACTCATGGCTAAATCTTTGTGCAAAGATGTTAATACTTTTAACCAAAAGTTAGGTACTGCAGCTGGGCCTGGGGTTTTCCAATTAGTAGCTTTTCTTAACTTTGCTTCAATCTCTCTGGCTGTTACTTCATCCCATTTCATATCTTGCACCTTTAAACTTCTTACTCTTTATTTTACTTCTTTTATTCATTTAGCATCTTAATGTTTCACAGGATTTTCATAGATACTTCTCCAAATGCATCTATTTCTTTTTTTTTGGCAGTCTTTCAATTCCTTTTACCTTGTTTCCCAATTCTCTATAAAACCTTTTTGCGTCATCAATAAATTGCTTATTTTGTACTTTTCCTTTATATTTATCTACATATCTTCTAAGTTTTTCTGCCTGTGCTGAAATTTTTAGTTTATTTGCGATAGTGCACGAGAGATCTTGGTCTGTTCTAATATTGTGCATTGCTTTTATCACATCTTTGTTTTTTAGTATTTTTGTTGATCTATTCCCTTCTTCTATTCTTCAATCTCTCTGGCTGTTACTTCATCCCATTTCATATCTTATACCTTTAAACTTCTTACTCTTTCTTTTACTTCTTTTAATATTTAGCATCTTTGTTATGTTCCACAGGATGTTCATCATGTTTCACTGTTGCAGTCATTACATTTGGGTAATCTGCTGGCAGGTTGCCCTCAGTCAGCCAGATTAACAAAGTCTTGGGTCCTGCGTCAGTTGCTGTCCCTTCTTTCATGACGTCAGGTCGTCAGGGGTATAAAACATGCAGCTGACGGCATTACATCAATCTTTCTTGCTGCACAGTGCCCGAAGCAGAAGCAGTTTGCAAGTGCCGGTCGGCCGACTCCTAAAATTTTCGTTTTCGAGTTTCAGAACCGAAGTATTCAACTAAAAGCTAAGTACACCATTGGGGAAACTTTTTCTTGCTCCTTACCGATGTCAGTAAAAGTTAATAATTGTATTACTTGTGGGAAGCAAATACCTCATAAGGATTTTCATTTGTACTGCAGTGCTTGCCTAGGCCCTGACCACGACATACCTTGCTGTCGGTTTTGTGCTTTATTTAATCAGCGCACTATCTGTCGTCGGTACATTTTTGCTTCAAAATATTTCGGTTCTCAGTTTATTTATCCAGAAATGACATCGGTTAGCCATCCGACTACCGGAATACCAAAAAAACACAAAGAAAAAGTGTTAGAAATATATGCATTAATGTATATGTTTAGTGCTTATTAGAAGCTAAAAGGGTTAACACATTTCATTCTATTTTATGTACAGCTTAATTCTGTATGAAATTACAAGATGCTTTTCAAACTGCAGTATGCTTTCTGAAATTGCAAGATGCTCTCTGACCTAGTATTTGCTAGCACAGCAAAATTCATGTCTATGCCTTTTGGAAATTTACTGAGAAGCAGGTGATTATCTGCTAGGTCAGGAAAATAAATGAACAGAACAATACTGTTTTCTATAATGTTATTGAACTTGAACAATTAGCTCTGTTCGTGATATGAGAACATGCACAGCTGCAGAAAAGAAAGATGCATTGAACAAAGACTACTTGAAGAAATGAACTATAATCTGTACTTGCTTTGTGCTCGAATTAGCCATAGTACCTTGAATGGTAACACTTCATAGTGAGAAGTTGTATCTGACCAGTGGTCATCAAGGCCACGTTGTTTTTCTTAGTGTTGTTCCACCCTCTCACATTGAGAGTGCCTCATGCAGTCGCGATTATTTTATTGCAAAAAAAAGTAGCATATCTTTCTGCTGCTAGACATCTTTCCTGTATGACTATACTCTTGAGCCAACCTCATATGACAATTGAGCGATGTACAACTTTAAACCCATCTACCTTGCTCCTGACCCCTGCGGATGGCACACTACACAGCTGCATGCAGGACATTGAGCAAAAGACACTGCCTAGAAAAGATTTAACAGATGTTCCCTTGGATGATGCCGAGGTGACATATTACGTGGACGGCTCATGCAGAAGGGGTCCTACGGGACAGAACCTAGTGGGGTATGCAGTAGTTTCTGATACTGAGATTTTAGAAGCAAAGTCTTTACCACACAACTTATCTGCACAAGCAGCAGAATTGATTGCCTTGACAAGGGCATGTACCTTGGCAAAGGGTAAATGTGTGAACATTTTTACTGACAGCCAGTACGCTTTTTCTACTGTACATGTTTTTGCACAACAGTGGAAAAACAGAGGAATGATAACATCTACTGGTAAACCGATTAATCATGCACAGTTTATTTTAGATTTGTTAGAATCTATTCAGTTACCTCAGAAAGTAGCTATTTGTAAATGTGTAGCTCATACCAAGCAAAAGGATAAGATTTCAAAACGTAATGCGAGAGCTGATACAGCTGCAAAGCAGGCAGCTTCAGCTTCAGCTTCAGAAGTATTTCTTTTGAGTGAGGAATTACAACCTTCTGAGATTTTAGATTTAGAAATGTTGAAAACAATGCAGACACTTACTACAAAAGTAGAAAAACAGAAATGGCTAAAAAGAGGAGCGATTCTTGAGAAAGGGCTGTACATCTCCAAAGAAGGAAAACCGATTTTGCCGTCTAACTTGTTTAGATATGTAGCTTTGTTGAGCCATGGGCAGTGCCATGTCTCAACAGGGGGGATGGTACAGTTAGTGAACCAAGTGTTCACTGCATATGGATTTACAAACTACACAAAAAATTTTTGTGCAGCATGCCATGTTTGTAACAAGCATCATACACAAGGGGCATTGAAGCCTAAGCAAGGGAGTTTCCCAGCACCACCGTACCCGTTCCATACTATCTCTATGGATTTTATAGAACTGAACAAATGCGAAAATAAGAAGTATTGTCTTGTCATTATAGATATGTTTTCCAAATGGCTGGAAGCTTTTCCGACCAAAAATCCAGATGCAGCTACTGTTTCAAAAGTCCTTGTTAAAGAAATTATTCCTAGATTTGGCATACCGGAAAAGATCTACAGTGACAATGGCACACACTTTGTAAATCAAACTATACAACAGTTGAGCCGATATTTCGGAATTACCTTAAAGAACCATTGTGCATACCACCCACAATCCGCAGGATTAGTACAGAGGCATAATGGGGTTTTGAAAAACAAACTTAGGAAATTAATTAGTGAGACACAAAAGAACTGGGTGCACTGCCTGCCTCTGGCATTGTTGAGCATGAGAACTGTTCCAAATGCAAAGGGGTTAACTCCTTTTGAAATACTGTTTGGGAGGGCATATTATATACCTCAGTGGAAACCTCTCGTGCCTGCAGACCAGGAGGCCGACAGTTCACTTGCAGAATACATGAGACGACTTTTAAGTAATAAACAACTTTTGCAGTTAAATTCTGTTACAGATAAAGAACAAACCAGACCATCAGAAGCAGCAGTAGTCCCAGGCACGTGGGTCTGGGTGAAAGTCATCAAGAGGAAGAAGTGGACCTCACCAAAGTGGGAAGGGCCATACCAAGTGCTACTGTCAACACCCACTGCAGTCAAGATCGCACAGCGAGCATGGATTCATCTGACACACTGTAAATTGGTTAAAAACTTTGAACTGGACAGAAAACTTGTTACTGTTACACAAGAACAAAATGACCAGATACGGAGCAAACAGAAATGTAGAATAACCTCAGAAGTGTATTGCATGATCATTCTGTTGGCCATACTGATAACATTAATCTTTTTGTTGTGGCCTTTCCTTTTTCCAGCCACATGAGCTGAACTGAATAAACGAGATTCATTACTCATAGACTGGCATCCGAACTTTAACACTTACCAAGCAATTAAATATGTGTATGCTGAAACTTTTAATGTTTCGAATTGCTGGATTTGCACAGCTATACCAACAGCATACGGGGGATTGTTAATGACTGCTGTTCCCCCTAGGGGTCAATGAGACCTGGGAAAATTAGATTTTTGATACTACAACTGTGAAATCACAAGACAAAATAGCACTGTACTTACCTGTTACACAAAAGGGAATTGTATGTTTTTACAAAAATGACACTGTTCAGGTGGGTTGGAGCAATTGTAATGTGACTGTTCCTTACAAATGTTATATCAAAGCTAATAATGCAGGTTATATTTGTGATCCAAACTATGACTCATATTTTGAATTAATGCACAAAACGGTTGATGAAGTACAACGTAATCCTGTTCTTTTTAAACAATTATCTATCATTCATAAGAAAATGTTTCATGCAGGGCAAGTATATATTAATACTAAAGTAGAGAATTGTTATTTTGTTTGCGGGAAAAAGGCATACAAATGGTTACCTGAGAATTGATCCGGCAGTTGTTTTTCGGGTTACCTGGTTCCGGCCATATGACACACTGCAGTTTTGCCTCAGGGAAGGATTTGAAATGTCAGAGAGGTCAACAAGAAACCTGGAAATCCAATCAAGAGACCTGAGAATCCAATGGGATGAATCGAAGCAGGTTGGAGAAACCATAACTCTGTGAAAAACAAAGATAAACTGACACACATGGACTTGAGTGACACTATTATATTGTGGGCAGGTATAGCCCCCTGCATATGGCGCAGTGAAATCTATTTGGGAGCTGAGAAAACTGTCCAAATTTCTCGAAGTAATGAGCAATGCAACTTTTTCTGCTCTTGAATTAGTGACTGATGAACTGAACGCTATGAGAACTGTGGTGCTTCAAATCCACATGGCTCTCGACTTCACCCGAGCGGCGAAAGGTGGTACGTGTGCTTTAATAAAAGAGGAGTGCTGTTCGTATATTTCTGACAACAAGCATGAGATAAACAACCATCTCGAGGTGCTTCAGCAAGTGTCGGCCATGACCAAACCAGGCCCAAACCCACTGACGGAGTTTTTCCAGAATTTGTTTGGGGGGGTGGGGTAGCATCCTAATGAACATCCTGACTGTCATTTGTGTGGGATTACTCCTGTTAGGAGTGTGTGTTGTTGTGGTATTCCTTGCATGAAAAGATTAATCAAAGATTTTATAGACATGTCAGTTTCTGAGACTTTGTATCAAAGTACTGAAATTGAAGAACTGTTGAAAAATGAAATGCTTTCATAAGTTTAAACTGAATGACTCTCAACTGCAAATTCTGAACAGAAAGAGGTTAGGAGAAGAAGCAACTGTTTATGCTTTTGAAAATAGAATAAAAAGTATTAACAGGGGGGAAATGTTAGAAAAATATGTATTAATGTATATGTTTAGTGCTTATTAGAAGCTAAAAGGGTTAACACATTTCATTCTATTTTATGTACAGCTTAATTCTGTATGAAATTACAAGATGCTTTTCAAACTGCAGTATGCTTTCTGAAATTGCAGGATGCTCTCTGACCTAGAATTTGCTAGCACAGCAAAATTCATGTTTATGCCTTTTGGAAATTTACTGAGAAGCAGGTGATTATCTGCTAGGTCAGGAAAATAAATGAATAGAACAATACTGTTTTCTATAATGTTATTGAACTTGAACAATTAGCTCTGTTCGTGTTATGAGAATATGCACAGCTGCAGAAAAGAAAGATACATCGAACAAAGACTGCTTGAAGAAATGAACTATAATCTGTACTTGCTTTGTGCTCGAATTAGCCATAGTACCTTGAATGGTAACATTGCATAGTGAGAAGTTGTATCTGACTGGTGGTCATCAAGGCCACGTTGTTTTTCTTAGGAAGTTTTTTTTTGTAAACTTGATATGCCAGCAGAAACTCATGGACAAATAGCTGCTGTGAAATAATATTGAAAGAACTTGTGATTTACTACATCAGCTTAGTAGGCAATGTCTTGTAAGAAATGTATAAGAATAGCTTCACTTCCTGATTCTAGTTAGACAAACTCTGTATTAGCACGTTTTTGTCTCCTTGCTGCAAGATTAAAGTGCCTTAACCTGAACCTGCTGTGTGTTGATCTTTTTGAAGTTGTTTTTCCTTTGACAAAAAGACAGACACAGGCCGTTGAGGTCCAAAACTGCCGACGATGCTTCTCCTAAGCCAGTCGCCAGTTCACCGGTACTCAGTGAGACGCTTTTGCAGCCCCTGATACCCACTACGTCCGATTCGCAGGCCTCTACTGAGACCCATTCGGAGTCCGGTAAGATACTTCACATATGGAACCTGCGGATGTCTCTACCTTGGATGGGTCTGGAGCCTCTGAGCAGGCACCAGCTTCTGAGGGTGTATTCAGGCCTACAGATCTGCATATTAAACAGACTCCAACTTCAGTGCTAAGGCCTAAATCTCGATCTATGTCTAAGAAACCGACACCCAGGCCACATGTTCAGGCCCCTTTGCCTAAAAAACAAACGATCAAAATGGCTGAAGATTTTATTATTCTAATCAGGGGTAGTCAACCCCCCCCCTCCAAAAGGCCTAGGATTGAATGTGACTATGAATCTTCTGAACAGGACTCTGTTTCTTCTAACTTCTAATTATCTGGATTTGTCCATATCTACTTATGAGGACTCTGATGCAGAGGATTCCCTTCCCTCTGCTTCTCCACCTGAGGATTTCTCTTTTGGGGAAACTTTACATACCTTAAGGGAGTATTTCCACTGGGAAAGTCAAGATTTCTCTGACTCCAAAAAGAGGCTTAGGGATTTTCTTCTTCTTCCTCAGCATAGGCCTTTGGCTATACCTCCTGTACTAGATATTGTTGATGATGTGTTTTCGGAATCCAGTATGGCCCCTGATTCCTCACCTCCAGCCCCTAGCAAACCAGACAGGTACTACAGGGTTCCCGAGTCCCACAAATTTATTTTCAAAAATCCTGTTGTGGACCCTGAAACCATTTCTCAGGGGCCCAAGGGCATTAAGGCTTCTACTGCAAAAAATCCTACCCCTTCTGATAGAGACTCCAGGGCGCTGGATAGATGGAGTAAAAAGGTTTATACTTCTGCAACCTTAGCAATCAGGGCTTTAAACTGTCAATTTCATATGCTAAAATATCAACAGCATATCATGGGACTGCTTAAACAGAAAATGATGTTGATTTCTGACTGTGTGGAGAATAAAGATTTGCAGGATTTATTGCATTCAGCTGAACAAATTGGCAAACATACTTTGCAATGTGATTTTGATTCTTTAGAGGCCTCTTGTAGGGCTGCTGTTACTGAGTCTGTACTGAGAAGGCATGCTTGGCTTAGGGAGCAATCTCTGCCTGATCATGTTAAAGCAAAACTTTACAGCAGGACCGCCTATTTGGCAATAAGGCTGAAGAAATTCTAAAAAAGATGGAAGATGAAGCTAAATCTATGCAAACTGTGAAAGATTTCTTACAAGAGCAACCTCCTAGATTTAGTAGGCATTGGCCTACTAAGAACTGGTCCTTTCCACCTCCCTCCAGAGCCACTACGGTCAAACCCAGACATTCCAAAAGCAGCAGGTTTCAGTCTCAAGGGACTTTCAAAACTAAGCAATGGGGTGCTTCCACTTCCAAATCTGGAAACAACAATGCACCACCCTATGGTAAACGGTCTCAATGACTTCCCTTTGAAATTACCAAGTACTTATCTCTTAGCCGCCCCTTTGGGGGGGGAAACTGGCTCTTCATTCAAGAAACTGGCAACTTATAACCCAGGACAAATGGGTTTTAAGTATAGTGTCCCAGGGATACAGATTTCATTTCCACACGCGGCCAACTACAAATGGATGGCCAGACCTGCCCCCAAATCAGTGGGCAGAGGCTCAGAAACAAGTACTTTCCCTCCCAAACATGGGGGCTATTCATCTAGTACCAGAAGAGGAAAAGGGACAAGATTTTTATTCCAGACTTTTCCTGGTACCCAGAAAAGACAAATCATGGCATCCAATTCTAGACCTGTCTACTCTAAACACTTTCCTGGACATTCCAAAATTCAAGATGCTGACTCTTCAACAGTTACTTCCTATGTTAGGCAAGGATGCCTGGTTGGCAACTCTCAACTTAAAAGAGGCTTACCTGCATATCCCAATCAGGGAATCTTGCAGAAGATTCCTACGCTTCAAAGCAGGCTGCATGCATTATCAGTTCTCTGCACTGCCCTTTGGCTTGTCTACTGCGCCCAGGGTATTCACAAAGTGCCTGGCTCCAGTAATTGCATTTTGCAGGCAAAGAAATATTCAGATATATCCTTACCTGGACAATTGTCTAATTCAGGCAGAAAACCAGGCCATTTTTCTAAAACATCTGGCATTTGTAAAAAGAGTTCTAACCTGTCTAGGGTACACCATAAACGAAAATAAATCTCAACTGGTACCCTCTCAAAAGATTACATTCCTGGGTGCAAGCTTGAATACAACTGCCCAGATGGCTTACCTTATGCCAGAAAAGCAAATTCATTTGGTGACTTACTTCAAACAGGTGGCCACAAAAACCTTGCTATCTGCAAGGCAAATACTGCAAGCCTTGGGGTTCATGGCCTCCTGCATTCTTCTAATTCCATATGCAAGACTGCATATGAGGAAACTTCAGTGGTACTTAAAAAGTTTATGGAGTCAACATTGTCACAGCCTGGAAACAATGATTCCTATCATACTTTGCCTGCACCTAGAGATCCTATGGTGGGCAGAGGCCTGCCACCAAAACAAGGGACTGCCATTCACACCACCCCCTGCCGCCCAAACCCTAACTACAGATGCATCACTATGCATGGGGGGGGGGGCTCATCTGGCAGGGAAGTGCATTCAGGGCAAATGGAGCCCAAAACAAATGCACCTTCATCTCAATCAAAAAGAAACACTAGCTGTACAGAATGCACGGACAGCCTTCAAGGACTACCTTCATCCAAGGCAATTACTGAAAGACGCACAACACCACGGTTATGTGGTACATAAACAAGCAGGGGGGTACACATTCCTACCCCCTCTGCAGACTAGCCATGGCATTGTGGAACATGGCCTTGAGCTACCAAGTACAACTACAAGCTCAATTCCTGCCAGGAAAGCAGAATGTTCTGGCAGACGAGCTAAGCAGAAATGTCATGGGCCCTCACGAATGGAAACTGGAACCACGGATTTTCAACATGTTGACATGCAAATGGGGGAGCCAAGACATAGAGCCTGGAAAGTGGATTCCCTGTCCCCTTTAGCTGGTAAAACCTATCAGTCTATGCATTTCCCCCTCTGCCTTTGCTCTCCAAAGTTCTACTAAAAGTCAAACAGGACAAACCAAAAATGATTTTGATTGCTCCGAACTGGCCTCGCCAACACTGGTACCCACTTCTGCGCAGTGTGTCATACATTTCTCCATGGCACCTGCCTCAGACACCTTCCTTACTCTCTCAGCAGGAGAACCAAATTCTGCACCCTCAGCTCCAAACATTGAATCTTGCAGCTTGGCTAATCATTTAAATTCCCCCTTAGCATCCCTCAGCAAACCTGTGATGGATGTCATTTTGGAGGCGAGAATACCTAGTACTAGAACATCTTATGCCAACAAATGGAAAAGATTCTGTGCCTGGAATCAATCTCAAGGGATGAGCACAGCAGTGCCCAATTTACATAATATTTTGCAACACTTAACTGAGATGCTTCACAAGGGCCTGTCTTTTTCTTCCATAAAAATACATGCCTCAGCCATTTCAGCTCATTATAACACAGACTCCCCACCCCCCTCTCTCATCCTCTTCTAAAGCAGTATCTCAGAGGGGCCAAAAACTTGAGACCACCCAGTAGAGCTCCAACCCCTGCCTGGGACCTTAACTTTGTATTGGAGAAACTCACTCTACCTCCTTTCGAGCCAGCTGCAACTGCAGACTTAAAATTTCTTTCCTGGAAAATAGCCTTCCTTTTAGCAATCACTTCAGCTGGAAGGATATCTGAATTGCAGGCCCTTATGGCAGTGGAGCCTTTCATAATCTTAAATGCGGACAGGGTGTCACTCAGGCCCAATCCATCATTCATACCCAAGGTGGTATCCAGTGTGGCTCTTAATCAGTCCATTCATTTGCCAACCTTCTTTCCCAATCCACAGAACAAGGGAGAGCAGATTCTGCATTCACTGGATGTACACAGACAACTTAGATTCTACTTGGAAAGGACTAAATCTCCAAGAAAATCTGAACAACTGCTGGCAGCATTTTCTGCAGGGGCAGATGGGAAGGCTATTTCAAAGCAGACTATTTCTAAATGGATAAGCCATTGTATTCATTTCTGTTATAAGCACCATGGAAAACCTATTCCCCAGGGGATCAGATCACATTCCACCAGGGCTGCATCTACTTCTACAGCCTTTCTCCGAGGTGTTCCTACCAGGGATATTCTAGAAGCTGCTACCTGGAGTTCAGTTCATACTTTCACCAAGCATCATCACTTACCAATCTTCTCTAAATCCAGAGCTGGCTTTGCCACTGCTGTTTTGCAGGGCCTTATAGCTGTTCCTAATGCTGTATAAATCCATCCTCCCAACCTTAGCTTTGGGAATCTACCCAAATGTAATGACTGCAACAGTGAAACACGATGAACATAGTGCAGTTGTGTACACTTACCATAAATGTAGATGTTCGAGTGTATTCACTGTTGCAGTCCTGGTTACCCTCCCTCCAGCCCCCTGTTTTTCTTTTACTATACCTCTTCTTTCTTTTACTATGCTTAAAAGCCTTTTTGGTGTATTTGCTTTTGTTTGGAGGTATATTTTTGCATTTCTATTTATATATATATATATATATATATATATATATATATATATGTGTGTGTGTGTGTGTGTGTGTGTGTGAGTGTGTGCGTGTGTATTTTGCTCCCCATTTGGGAGGCACCTGACATCTGAGGCAAGAAAAACTGATGTAATGGCATCGGCTGCATGTTTTATACCCCTGACGACCTAACGTCATGGAAGAAGGGACAGCAACCAACGCAGGACCCAAGACTTTGTTAATCAGGTTGACTGAGGGCAACCTGCCAGCAGATTATCCAAATGTAATGACTGCAAAAGTGAATACACTCGAACATCTACATTTAGGTAAGTGTACACAACTGTACTATCTTCATAGATACTTCTCCAAAATGCATCTATTTATTCTTTTTTGGCAGTCTTTCAATTCCTTTTACCTTGCTTCCCAATTCTCTATGAAACCTTTTTGAGTCATCAATAAATTGCTTATTTTGTACTTTTCCTTTATATTTATCTACATATCTTCTAAGTGATAGTGCACTGACAGATCCTGGTCTTTTCTAATAGTGTGCATTGCTTTTATCACATCTGTCTTTTTTAGTATTTTTGTTAATCTATTCCCTTTTCTATAGTCTTCTAACAGTGACACTTCTTGTCTTAACTGCTTTAAAATTTTCTCTAATCGATACTTCCATGATGGTATTCGATTTCTCCCCTTCCTTACCCTCACTACCCTGTGTTCTTGTGGTAAAACTTTATCAGTTATTAGTTTAGTTGCACAGTAATATATCCTGTTACTTCTGTTATATCACTTGGGTCTCTATGGACAGTCCTAATTACAGTGTTCATTTATTTTATCAGACTTCTGACTTTTGGGGTTATATTGACCTCCTGCAATCTATTTCTTTCATTGATCTGAATATATCTATCTTTGCCCATTAAATCAAGCAAATCTTCTCTTCGTTCATTTTCTGAGTTCTCTGGTAAGAAGGCAACACTATTAAGAAAGATCTCTTCAGTGACTTACTGACCAGTAGCACTCTTTCATGTGATGGAAAGGTTGCTATACTACTTAGATTAGCATTATCTAGCTCACAGTGTGAGGTCAATGCTCGCTTTTTTGCTGAAGACTGCAACAATCCTATCGGCTCTTCAACCACCTGACCCCACGGGTTCTGCAGCTGTTCTAATCTCCTCCTTTTCTTCTATTGCTTGGAGAGTGTTTGACATTCTCAACTATGATTGCCTCGTGGTTTTGGTGTCTTTTCAGGCTTGTTGGCTGTTGGTGAAGCACCCACCAAGAGGAGAAAACGCTGAGAGAAGAAAGGAGCCACTTCTGAGATTTTAAGTATTTTTCCTCTGTTTATTTGCTAAGTTTTTCTGCATAGCCGTCTATTTTGAGCATTTTCTGGCTTGTTAAATTTGATTTCTGCATTAGTAACTGTATTTAGAGCACAACCTAGAGCTGTTTACTGAAATTCCTGTTTGCACTTATTTTTAAAATCGTTTTTTTTCTCAAAACTTGCATTTTATCTGTCTTTGGCCTAGCACTCTTGTGTGGGGTCATTTACTGCACTGTTATAACTTGTTGATACTTGTGAACCTCTGCTATCTCTGAAAAAAAAAAAAAAAAAAATCTTGCTTTTTTCCCACTTTTCTGAGATTTAAAAAAGTTCAGTTACAAGCTTGCTGTTCTTGAACTGTTTTGTAAGTTTCTGTGAGGCCATTTTTTGCTTGGGCTAAACGGAAGTCTCTCTGTTGATCAGTGGCAGTGAAAAACATTGAGCAGCCTGCCTGCCCCTGTGGGAGTGGTTACTGACTTGAAACTGTAGTTTTATTGGCCATTTTGGGTCAATTCCAAAACTCCTTCATCTTCCTCTCTTAAAACCCTCTTTTGCGCGTTTTTGTGCATAGCGAAACAGCGGGCAGCACCGCCTAATTGGGTTTAAACTATTCCTGGCTCCACAAAGTCTGCTCTTCACTTTTTCCCTTAGAACTGCTCTATCTCTCAATTTAAACACCATATTCTCATTCTAAGGCCCTTCACTGGTCCAATTAAGTAATCCTACAAGTTAGCACTATTAAACCAGATTAAACCAGAAGCACTACTTACTCTTATACTCTCTACGATTACCCTGTCCCTCTATTGGTCCGTCTCAAATTCAGTTTCCCTATTACTCTAGCATGTCCAAAGGTCAGTCAATGGTTTCCTCTCCAGTCCAGCTGGTGAATCTGGGAATTTTGAGGCAATGTTACAACTGTCTCATGTACACGGACAACCCTCTCCTCCTCCAAACAGGTTCAAATATATGTGAGAGATGCAACTATTTAGCCAAACTGGAGGCTGAGCTCTCTCATCTCAAAACTGGTGTAACCAGTCAAGAGGAGAAGGTAACCTCACACAACACAATTCCAGTATCACAAAGTCCCACCACATCAGCGAACCAAACACATAAATACACAAAAACATACTCGGAGGCTCTAAATAAAAATCTACCTAAGCAACAGAGACCTCCAAAGCAGACATCCAAGCAAACGCTACCTCAAAACAAAACACACATAACCCACAAAGTCAGTGTGCCAAGCAGCCACAGCCCTTAAGGCTGAATAACACACCTGATACTCTTGTTATAGGTGACTCTATTGTCAGACACACTGACGTCCCGCTCACCAGGCTGAATAAAGAGAAGGTCACGGTGAGCTGCCTGTCGGTTGCTAGGATCCGACACATAACGCAAGCACTCAGGTCACTCCAAAGCAAATACAAATATGACTCAGTCATTGTACATGCTGGTGTGAATGACCCGAGACGTACCTCCCTGGACTACATGAAAAGATACATAGAGGAGCTCTCTGATCATGTAGCCCAGGCTGGTATGACCCTGACATTGAGCAGCATCTTACCCTCACCTAGAATGATGCCACAGTACAAAGACAAAATGATCGATTTTAACAACTGGCTAAAATTTTGGTGTAATTCAAAGGGGATCCAGTGTCTGTCAGCCTGGGATGACATGCTCGAAAAGCCACGTTGCTTCGCTAGGGACGGCTTGCACCTGTCACCACTGGGCTTTCAGATATTGGCAAAGGCTCTTGCCACCCCCATAGTGCCTTTTTTAGGCAAGGCTCAAAAGTCAAACCCACCCCCATAGACAGCACAAGGAACAAGAAACTAAGGGTAATGCTGCTAAACGCCAGAAGTCTTAACCTCAAGATGCACGCACTCGAAGCTCTCCTCGGTATGGAGAACATCGATATCTGTGCAGTGACAGAAATCTGGTTCAAGGCTCCAGAGAGCACCCCAGCACTACCAGGCTATACCTCATATCATGCTTTCCAGCCCCAAAACCCGGACCGAACCATAAAAGGAGGGTGAGTTTCCACATTTATCAAGGATATCCACACCTCCAGGTTAGTGGCATTGCACGAAGTATCGGAGACCATCCATGTGCAACTAACAGTGGACAAAACTGCTTTTCAGTTTACAGCATCCTACAGACCACCCTCTCAAAGTCAGGAATCCCACTCGGCTTTCCTGAAAACATTGGAGAACATGAAGATCTCTCCGAACACCATTATATTGGGCGACTTCAACTACCCAAACATTGACTGGGAGCACTACTCAAGCCCCAGCACCTTAGCCCAAAGATTCCTGGAAATTATAAACTCAAATGCTATGGAACAACTAGTCACCACTCCCACAAGAGGGGACAACATACTAGACCTGATTATTACCAACATGGGGACTCTATGCTCCACACCAGAAGTATATCCCTCATTGGTAAGATCAGACCATAAATTAATTTCACTGGATGTCCACATCCCGACCCCACCCCAGCCCAGAAAACCACAGTGAAAAACTTCTCAAAGCGAACTTCTCACTTCTCAAAACCGAAGTGGAATCCTTCAAGGCCCCAGGGCCAGTGGAAACTACGCCCAAACTGCAGAATCCTATATAAATGCATTCTACGGACATCTCCAGGAATGCATGGATCATGCTATCCCAAACAAAACCAAGACCCAATCATCCAAAGGCAGGCGTCCGGTCTGGTGGACCCCTGCCATAAATAAACTGTACAACAGAAGGAGGAAGCTACTACATGATAGAGCAAAATCCCTAATAGGGAAGGCATCTCTGATCAGTACTAGCAAAAAATTACGATCCCTCATAAAATCCTCCAAGGCCAGCTTCGAGAGAAAGATTGCACAGGACACCAAAAACAATCATAAGGCTTTTTTCAGTTGTGTTAGAAACCTGGGATGCAACTCCCAGACTTGTTCTGAGTTGATTCTAAACGACAAAAAATACACTGAACCCACAGACATCACCAATATCCTGGCAGACAGGTTCAGTGCAAACTTCTCCCCTCCCCCCAAAAGAGCAAGTATCTATCCCGGCAGAGGGCTGCCTCCCAAACATCTCAGATGCTCAGGTGAAGGCTGCCCTCTCCAAAGCAAAAAACACTGCTTCCATGGGACCAGATGGCGTCCCAGGTTGCGTCCTACATGAACTCCAAGAGGAACTAATCCCTCAAATAAAACAGCTATACAATCTCAGCCTCACTACAGGATATGTGCCCACACAATGGCATACAGCCTCTACGGACCCTGGAAACTATCGCCCCATAAGCCTGACTAGCTTAGTCTGCAAGGCTATGGAGAGGATCATCATGGAGCTCATAAACAAAGACATCGGGGACCTACAGACACTAGATCCTACCCAGTTCGGCTTTGTCAAGGGCAGATCCTGCCTTTTGAACCTGGTTGACTTCTTTGAAACAGTCACCAAAGCCATAGATGAAGGGAAGGTAGTCCACACAGCCTATCTGGACCTTGCAAAGGCATTTGACACAATACCCCACTCGGGCATCATAGATAAGCTATCCAGCTTAAATATAAACCCCTATGTCACAAGATGGGTCGCAAATTGGCTCAAAGACAGAACCCACAGAGTGAGAGTTGCTAGAGTCATGTCAGACTCGAAACCGGTCACAAGTGGCATCCCACAGGGTTCTGTCCTGGGACCACTCTTGTTCGGTATATACTTTTCCAAGGTACAGGCAAACGTAGGAGGACTATGGCTCACCAAGTTCATAGACGACTGCAAACTGGGTGCCATAATCAACTCTCCAGCTGACACAAACATCCTTCAAAAAGGTCTCACAGAGACAGATAACTGGTGCCAGCGCCATAGTTTAAAGCTAAATGCCAAAAAATGTATAGTCATACCCTTTGGCAAAAACAATGTGCCCACAAATTACCACATAGGCGGAAACCCATTAAGTACAGAGAAAGTTATTAGGGATTTGGGGACCCAAGTTGATAGCAATCTCTCCTTTGAAAACCACATTGCCAAAGTGGTTAGAAAGACCTTCTACATAGCCCACCTCATCATGAAGGGTTTCACATCTAGATCAAGAGAGGTAATCGTGCCCCTTTATTCATCCCTCATCAGGCCCATCATAGAATACAATGCCCCTTTTGGGATGTACCTTACCCGACACCTGCAGCAATTAGAAAGACCCCAAAAGTATCTCACCAAGAGGATCAAGGGTCTCAAACAGATGCCATATGCTGCTCGGTTAGAAAAACTCCAGCTCTACTCAGTTGCATACCGCCTACTTCGAGGCGATCTATGCCTGACATACAAAGCTATGTCAAATCCAGAATTAATGGACATGCTCCACCTCAGTAAATCTAAATCCCTTAGAGCCACACGCTCGAGGGACTTGAACCTCAGCACAGAAATAAATAGAACTTGCTGGAGGGACAGGTTCATAACCCAGAGGCTCCCTTCGCTCTGGAATAGAATTCCAGTTCATGTGAGGCAGAGCACCTCACTGAATCTCTTCAAGAGGAATCTCGATAAGTGGATGGGGGATTGTAGGTTTGTCCCAGGGATTACTCTCGTGTCACTATTAGACAGAGGCACAGTAAACTAAACCTTAAAAAGGACACAGTATACTCAAATCAAGGGGTGGCGTAAGCCATACAGAATCGGACTAGGCTTATAACTGCCCCAGGGCAGATAGCCTAGTATGAACCTATGAACCTATGATGAGCTCACTACTGTAATCTTAAGTATGCAAACAATGACTTATGGACTGGACCCATCTCTTGTTCAAAACTTTACTAAAAGTGCACCTAAAAACATGCTAGCTATGCCCTTGCAACTCCCACTCTAATATCACCCACCCCATCCAACCACTACCTTTCTTTCCACTCCACTAACTACCTTGATTATAGCAAGCTCAGATGCTCATAAGCCAGTACTTATTATACAGCAGGAACTTCTTCTTGTAACATTTGTTAATGTCTGTTATGTACTTCACAGATAAAGATTCTAGTTGTCTACTGATGTACTATGTTCTTCATCTGTAAATATGTTGTAAGTAATTGCTATGTAAATTGTTAATCGCTATGTAATCCAATGTAATTGCTGTCTGTTTATTTTAACTATGGAGCTTTTCTCCCCGGGCCTCCACTGAAAATGGACCTACGTCCAGTTGGACACTCCCGGTCAACAAATATAAATAAATAAATAAATGTCCAAAGCTTGCAATGCCTAGCCTTGACATTGTTGCACCAATGATCTTTCAGATCAGGGTTTTATCACTGAGAGATGGATTTTTTTCATCAGTTTTAAGACACCATTATTATCCTTAATCTAATGAAACCTTCCCTTGATCCAAATCTTCTTGACTAATACTACCCAAAGTCTAGCCTTCCATTTTTGGGACAGGTTGTTGAGAAGACTGTTGGCAAGCAGCCTGAGCTTCACCTTATAGGTAGAGGGCTCATGTATTATTTTCATTAGGTTTTTACATTTGCAATAGCACAGAGACAACTCTTGTAAGAGTTGTTAATGATCTCCTTGCTAAAGACCAGTGACGTTATTAGAGCTGGTCCTCCTGGATCTCTCAGCAGCTTCTGATAACGGCAGACTAGGGCACTCTGCTGGAATGTTTACAAATCTATTATGGTATTTTTGCTACAGTCTTAGAGTGTTTTATTTCTTATCTCTCTGGCAATTCTCAGGAGGACTGTTCAGGGATTAGTTCATCTTCCCCATAACCACTGGACAGTAGTATACCACTAAGGCTTATCAATTCATCTTCCCCATAACCACTGGACAGTAGTGTACCAGTAAGGCTTTATCCTTATGCCCTTTAGTGTGAGAGGTAGTTTCCAGGGGTAGCCATTTTCTCAAAGGATACTATTATGCATTTTTTGGCATAGAGTTTTAAACCATGGCACCAGCTCTTAGTCTGTGCCTGGCCTTCTTGGTAGGTATTTGTGTCATTGGGGAGTTCTAGGACTGTACCTAGTTTGTAATCATCTGCAAACTTGGTTAACCAGGGGCCCATTATGATGGCCATAACTTCATAGACATAGATGCCAAAAAGGTGTGGACCCAGCACTAGGGCTTGAGGGAATCCACTAGTGACTGGCCTTATTGTGCAGACAGACTCCCTAACCTAAATTCTTGGGTAATATCTCTAAGCCACCTGGCTATCCTTATAGGAGTTTATACCCAATTTCATAATATGTCTACAATGCCAGAGTGGGAAATTATGTTAAATGCTTTGGCCAGGTCAAGCTAAGCAGTATGCACCATTTTATGCTCACCCATTGCTTTGGTGACCTTCTTGAAGAAGTCCACCACGATGACACGACATGACCTGCCCTTGACAAAACCAAACCTGGTTAGATCCAGTGTCTGAAGGTTTCCTATATCATTGGTTATTTCCATGATAATTCTTTCCATGGCTTTGCATACCAGACTAGTCAGACTTATGGGTCTGTAGTTACCTAGGTCCATAGACAGCAGTTGCAGTCCTCCATTTGCTTGGCATGAAGCTTGTCTGAAGGCTGAGGTTAAACACTTATTTTAACAGTCCTGAGTATATCATTAGGACCCAGCAATGCAATGTTCTTGGTTTCAGAAAGTGCATTGAGGACCTATTTGCTAGTTATATTTGGGGAAGTTATGGTCAAGAGCATTTCCTAAAGGGTGTCTAGGGGGAGAGGTGGTTACAATTGGAGCTACACTTGTCAGACAGTAGATTTACTATATCCATTTGCACTTAGTTGAGCACATTCCTGAGCATGCAAAAAAGCTGAAGAATTCCTTGTGAATGTCCTCGGCTTAGGAAGCCATTTTTATCTTAAATTTGGCTTTGGTAGACTTGATTAGCACCAAGTTGCTCATTTAGACTGATGAGGGAGTTTTTACCTTGCTGAGTAGTGACCTCCGAATTCTTGCCATGATTCTCTTCCTTTTGTTATACTGCCTGATTCTACCAAGGTGTCTTTTTGTTTTTTGAGTCTGTCCTGTGCTTATTCCGGATAGCTAATTTGGCATAAGCAACAGTATTCCCAAGGTTTTGGGGAGGGGGGGGGGGGCTTGAAATTTTGCCACAGTGTCACTTAATAGTAGAAAATTTGTCTTAGAATATTTCTTAAAATGTTCAGGGTTACCTGGGGTTCAGGGTTTTATTTTCACTTCAAAGGAGACAGCCATATGGTCTGATCAGACCACTGAGAACATTACAGTGTGGGGTGGGGGAGGGTGTGCAATGTTCTCCCACATGTTTAAGGACCAAGTAAAGGATGTTAGTCCCCCCCCTAGTGGGCATATGGACTAGTTGGTCCAGGATGTTTGCGTTAACAAAATCCAGGAATTGCTGGGCATGCATGCCTGGGGTTGTTTACACTATGAGCAGTTAAAACTGCAAATGAATATGGTATTAGGTTGAATGGGAAGTGTCTCCAGTATGATTAAGTATATGCTATGGCTTTCCTGAATCACAGAGGAGGACCAATACCTTGCAAGGATATGGTATGGGACTTTGCCTATTGTAAACTGGACATGGAGAAGCGCAAATGTGTCACATGTTTAACCAGCCTTGAGTTGTTTTTGTTTTTGATGCAAATTAAGACAACTCCACCTTTTGTCCCTTCCTGGGTCTAAATGTATGCACGGCATTATAGTCATGCAATGCTGGGGTGCTTTCCACAACTTTAAACCATGCCGCAGTAACTGCACAGACATGTGCATTCTCCAGGGATTGGAGAGCTTGCAGGGTGTGGAGTTTTTTGTTTAGACATATGGCAGTAACACCTTTAGACTTTCTTGGGTTGGATTTGCTATGTTGGAAGGTTTATTAGTCTGGCAATGCCTAACAAGGCAGTATGAGGGTGAACAACGTTTTAGCCAATATTCAAAAGCCTAGAGGGGACAAGTGCATACCACCCCTGGCAAAGCAGTGTGGCCTGTCAACCATATCCTCCTAGGCTAACAAATACTATATCCCCCAAGAACTAAGCCAATTATTAAAATCAATTATCTTCTGTTCATATTGTAGCATCACCCTTACAGAAGGTAAAATGGTGCTCAATGCTAGGATTATATTGGCTTGGGACACATTTCAGAGCTCTATCATGTCTCTCGTCATATAGTCCAGGAAGGTATAACTCAGGTCACTTGCATGTGCATGGGCTATGACCAAGTCATACTGGTACCTGTGGTTCAATGATCTGAGTGCATGCACTGTCTGGCGGATCCTGGCCCCTGATAGGCAACTGACTGTGACTCTCTCTTTACATAGCCTGGTAGAAATGGAACATCTATCTCACACTGGAGTCTCCTATAACCAAAATATTGAGTTGTGTGGTAGTTTGCCTTATGGGCTTACAAGTTGAGATGCCATGAGATCTGTCTGTTTGTGTTGTAATGGGTATTGTTTTGGAAAAATGCTTTTGAAGTAGCTGAGAATTCTCTTTGTAACTGCAATGTCTGGAAGGCCTTTGGGGTTTAGGAAAATTACATTTAACACCCTCAGCATATGTAGGTCTATGTGTCTGGTCCATACTATTTGCAGTGGGTATATTGTGTGTGTTTCTCACTACATTTTTGGTATTATAAGTGCTTGTATGTGATGGCTTTGCCTTCAGTGACATTGTGTAACTACATCTTTCACATACTGTATTAGTTTAAGAATTAAACAGTTGTCAGTAAACGTAAGACAATTGCGGCATTGTCTAAGGATGCCCATAATCCACCAAAGTGGTTGCAGAGATAGTAGGAAAGTACATATCCATGGTTACAGATCCTTATTAAGTGATTTAAAAGGGAATGATGCAAGAGGGGTTTACGACTGACTAGTCTGGTTGCTGTAAGAGTACAACTACACTCAAGACTATCTAAGACTAAACTTTTCTCTGCAGAGTGGCGCTAGTCCCAAGCTGCTTCATGAGTAGTAGCATTAACTCAGATGTTTATAGGTTCAGTACACTTGCTATTGTCTTTTCTTGGCAGATACCCCTAGCATCATATGGCATACACTATTGGCTAAATCAAAACCGGTTGAAACTCAACACCTCCAAAACTAAGGCCAAGGCCAACAATTCATGCAGGCTTGAGAAATTCTTCTGCCTCTCCAATACCCACTTGTGTCACATACAACAGCAATAAGCTTGAATCTACTGATAAGGTGCTTAGTTTTGGTGTCATTGTTTATTTTATGCTAACACTTGGGGACCAGTTGCTGGCTGTAGTAAAATCATCATACTTCCATTTGTGGATCAGTTCAAAGATTCAAAATCTGTTATCTTAAGCTAAAGTCTTGGCTGTAGTTTATGGCTTGGTCTTTTCAAGTTTGGACTATTGCAATGCCCTATACCTGGGGCTTCCTGACACTGAACTTCACCTCACTGTACATAGATGGTACAGAATTCAGCTTTAAGGTTGTTAACTGATACAACACATTACCAACACAGCAGTTTACAGTTAATCAAGCTTCCAGACTAATGATTATCTACATTGGTCCAATAAAAGGAATCATATCACCTCTAAGTGCTTCAGTGTCTTCTGTTAATAGGGTAGCATGTCATTTCTTTCTTTTTTTTTCTAATCGCATTACAGACATACAACACTATCACAACAAAGCATAAAAGGACTCATGATATTTTTGCCCAGTTAAGTTCTTCTGCCATCAGGAATAAGGAAACCTTCTTTATGAAAACTCCTTTGCATACATTAAGATAGGCTCATATACTTCCCAATCAATCAATGATGATAAAGGTACCAAATAGGGTTGCCCCCCCCTTTTTTTTTTTTAACAAGAAACATCTTTATTAAAGTATCATGTATGACATAGACCATGTTACATTTATATAAATGACAATAAACCAAAGCGACACAATCTCAGTTGCAAACATTATACATTCCAAACAATGCCGATACAACTGTAGCTGCAGACATTATACATCACTTTTAACATATACAGTCATTGTTAGTCAACCATTAAATAGCTCATTCAAATCCTGCCTTCTTTTAAAGCTCATTCTTCCTCTAAATGTAATTGATCCCACAGTTCCTATTTTTCCTATGTAACTTGATCCTACCCTTTTCTATAGATCAAAGTTCCATTTGTTTTACCCCTGTTACTATCTTCACTGCTTCTAGAAAAAAATGGTTTAGACTTTAATTTCCATTTTCTCGTAATTGCTTTTTTTAGCAGCCATCATAATTAGACTCAGCAAGGCCTTACTACGTCTCCACAATTCTGATTTTGTATCAAAGCTCAAAAAATAATTTCCCTAGTTCTCCAATTTGCTCATTCAGCATTTCCAACAGAACAGTCTGCAGGGAATCTTTAAGGTCTACCAACTCATCACACTCCCAGAAAATATGCTCCCAGTTACCTCTTTCTGCTCCATCACACCTCCAACATTTGCTATCTACCTGAGGAAAATTTCTTTGAAGTCTGATTGGGATATAAAAATACCTCTGCAAGCACTTCCAGGCAAAGATCCTAAATCTTTTACATTTTGTTGCATATTTGGAAGACATACACATCTCCCCCCATTCTTTCATTGTGAATTGCTTATCTAATCTCTCTTCCCAATCCTTCCTAACCTCTTCTGATTGATTCTTATAGTGATCATGCAATATTTTATATACTCTATGAATTACTCCTTACTCAGTTCTAGAGTCTACTAAAAACTCTACCAGTGCAAGTCTTTCGTTTAGAACCCTTCTATTTCTTACTCTTTGCTTATACTCTGATATCAGTCTTTGACATGGAAGGCGATCATTAGCCTTCAGTCAAAATAAGTTCTTGGTATCTTCCCATTCTAGTACCTTACCCTCTCTAGTTATTTGCTCCCAATACTTTGGTTCCTTTGCGAGTTTTTTCCAATATATTCCCTCCCCTCTTGCCTGTTGTCTATATCCCTAATTACAGTCATCCCTATTGGCAATCTCCTTTCTCCATTCCAGTGTCGGCTTAGTTCTCAGAAGACCCTCTGCTACTTTATGAATATAATATTCTGTATGAATATTATTGTTCCTTGTCCTTAAAGGTCTAGATCCAAAATCCCAGTCTCTCCCTGTTACTTGAGCCCCCCGTTTCATCATCTCTTCCTACTTTCAGTTATAGTTTTCTGCTTGCGCTATGTATAGGAGCCTCAACTTCCTTTTGGATTTTTCACCTTTCTGCTGAGTAAAAGGTTTTGAGTGGTAATTTATCTGAAATTTTGGAATGGGGGAAGAAAAGGTTGCTTGAACACCTTCACAATTTTAACTCCGCCTCCATCTTTTTAAAAATCTCTGCAGAAGGAGATCCAAACAGATCATCTTTATCCAAAGGGAGAATCTATAAACTTAGCACGGACATAGTACAGTTGTGTACACTTACCATAAATGTAGATGTTCGAGTGTCTTCACTGTTGCAGTCATGACTGTAGGGTTCTCCCCTGCCGGCAGGCAGTCCTCGGTCGGCCAGAATCCCAAAGTCTGGGTCCGGCATCGGCTGTTCAGCCATGCTCCCTGACGTCAGAGCGCCAGGAGTACAAAGCTGACAGCCGACGCCATGTTCTCCAGTTTTTCTTGCCCCAGATGTCAGGAGCTCCAAAATGAGTAAGATCCCATACCCTTTGCAAATACACCTCAAAAGAAGGGTGAAGAAGGGAACCAAACAAAAGAAAAAATAAGAGGGGACAGGAGGGAGAGAAACCCAGACTGCAACAGTGAAGACACTCGAACATCTACATTTATGGTAAGTGTACACAACTGTACTATGTTCATCGTGTTTCACTGTTGCAGTCATGACTGTAGGGTTGAATCCCAAAGCAGAATAAAAGGGAGGTGGTCATAAAGAAGAGGGGGCGGCTAAAAGGCCCTGCAAGACAGCAGAAGCAAAGCCTGCCCTAGACAGAGTAGAGAGGTAGATTGTAGTGCTTGGAAAAAGTATGCACTGAACTCCAAGTTGCAGCTTCCAAAATGTCTTTGGTAGGAACTCCCCTGAGGGAGGCAGTTGAAGTGGCAGCAGCTCTGGTAGAGCGAGTCCTAATACTCCCTGGGATTTGCTTTCCATGGTGTGAATAACAAAATCTGATTTCATGAGCAATCCATTTAGAAATGGTCTGTTTTGAAATGGGTTTACCTTGGGAACTTGAAGCATAAAAAACAAACAATTGTCTGATTTCCTGATGTCCTTGGTTCTGTCCAGGTAAAAACGTAGTTGTCTGTGCACATCCAAGGAATGCAAGATCCTTTCCCCCTTATTTTGAGGACTGGGGAAAAAAGTTGGCAAGTGAATAGTTTGATTTAAAGCCACTTTGGAAACCACCTTAGGCATGAAAGTAGGATTAGTCCTTAAAGACACCCTGTCTTGATGAAAAATAATATAAGGTTCCACAGCCATGAGAGCTTGCAACTCCAAAACTCTCCTGGCAGAGGTCAGAGCTAACAGAATGGCTGTCTTCCAAGATAAAAACTTGATGTCAGAAGTGGCAGCAGGCTCAAAAGGAAGTAAGGTGAGTTTTTCCAAAACATAGTTGAGATCCCAAGCAGGAATGGGAGGAGATCTAGGGGGCCTTAAGTTCTTAGCCCCTCTGAGAAACTGTCTCATGAGCTGATGGGAAAAGATAGGAGGGTCTGTATTATAATGAGCAGAAACAGCAGAAGCATGGATCTTTATGGAAGAGAAAGAGAGACCCTTATGTAAGAGGTCTGTCTGGTTAAGTAAAATCAGAGGAATGTTAGGAATAAGAGGATCTGAATCCTGAGCCTGCATCCAGGAACAAAATCTTTTCCATTTTCCTGCATAAGATTTTCTAGTGCTAGGACGTCTGGCTTCTAAAATGACATCCATAACCTGCTTGGGTAGGAGAGAATGAATCAAAGACCCTGGATTAACCAGGCCACCAGGCTGAGAGTTTTGACATGGGAGTGCAGAACCTGACCCTGGTGCTGGGACAGAAGGTTCGGTGTCTGTGGTAATACCCAAGGGGGCTCCAGACAAAGGTTTTTCAGAGTTGGGTACCAAAATTGCCGAGACCAATTTGGGGCCAGCAAAATTATCATCTTGGGCTTGTCCTGTTTGATCTTTAATAACACCCGTGGAAGAAGAGGTAGAGGCGGAAAGGCATATCCTGAGAGGTTTCTCCAACTGAATGATAGAGCATCCACTTTCCATGCTAGTTCGTAGAAAGTCCTGGTGCAAAAATTCTGTAGTTGATGATTGAGGTGGGATGCAAAGAGGTCTATGTGAGGACATCCCCAGACTGCTGTAATCATCCTGAATATTTCGGTGTCCAGCATCCATTCGTGTGGATCCGACAGGTTTCTGCTCAGACTGTCTGCCAGGAAATTTTGCTTCCCTGGTAGAAACTGAGCTTGAAGGTCCAGTTTGCAAGCTAGAGCTGTGTTCCATAGATTCATGGCTAGTCTGCAAAGGGGATAGGAATGAGATCCCCCTTGCTTGTTTATGTACCACATAACTGTGGTGTTGTCTGTCCGTATCAGTAGCTGTCCTGGTTGTAGAAGATTCCTGAAAGCCAATAGAGCGTTCTGTACGGTTAACATTTCCTTTAAATTGATATGCAGGAGCTTCTGATCCCTTGTCCAAAGGCCCTGCAGACAGCTGCCCTGAAAATGGGCTCCCCATGCATAATCTGAAGTGTCCGTGGTTAGTATCTGAGTGGCTGGAGGCAGACTGAAGGGTTTTCCTATGTTTAGAGTACATGCCTTGGACCACCAAAGGAATTCCTTTTGGAGACAAGGCAGGACGGTGATCTGTATGTCTAAACTGTGGCAATGCTGAGACCATACACTTTTTAGGTACCACTGAATTTTCCTCATATGTAGTCTTGCATATGGTACGAGAAGGATGCAGGAGGCCATGTAACCCAAAGCCTGCAGGAATTTCCTTGCAGAAAGTTGAGTTAAAGTTGCCAAGGTTTTGAAAGTTGAAGCCAGTTGTAATTGTTTTTCGGATGTCAGAAATGCCATCTGGGTTGTGGTGTTTAGAAGAGCACCCAGAAAAGTTATCTGTTGTGAGGGTGTTAAATTTGACTTTTTTATGTTTACGGACAATCCTAGGAACTTGAGAAGGTTCTGAACAAATTCTAGATGCTGGAGTAAGACATCCTTGCTGTCTGCCTGAATTAGACAATCGTCCAGATAAGGGTAAATTTGAATTCCCTTGAGTTTGCAATAAGCTACTACTGGAGCCAGGCATTTGGTGAAGACCCTGGGTGCAGTAGACAATCCAAAGGGCAGCGCAGAGAATTGATAGTGCCTCGATCCGGCCCTGAACCTGAGGTATTTTCTGCATTCCTGCCTGATGGGAATGTGTAAATATGCCTCCTTTAAATCCAAAGTTACCATCCATGCATTTTTGGTCAGCATTGGAAGTAGCTGCTGAAGAGTAAGCATCTTGAATTTTGGTATCTCGAGAAAAGTGTTCAAGACTGACAGATCCAGAATGGGTCTCCATGAATTTTGCTTTCTGGGGACCAGAAAAAGCCTCGAGTAAAAACCTTGTCCCATCTCTGAAAGTGGAACCAGTTCTATGGCTTTCATAGCCAAGAGAGCTTCCACCTGGTTTAAGGCTTCTAACCACTGATGTTTTGGAAGATCCGGCCATCCGCTTAGTCTTGGTAGGGTATGAAAATGGAATTCGTAACCTCTTGAAACCACATCCAGAACCCACTTGTCTTGGGTTATATGAGTCCAATTTAGATGAAAAAGAGAAAGTTTTCCTCCGAGTGGGGCTTCCAGGCAAGAAGTTCCTGCAGCCCAACAGAGGGAGTCATTGAGCCTGTTTTCTATGAGCTTGCGACCTGTCCTCTCCTCCCCTAGGGGTGGAAGCAGTCCACTGTCTTGGTCTATAAGAGGCTTGCGTTTGAGGTCTTCCTCGGGAGCGTCTGTATCTACCCCTCTGAGGCCTGTCTGAATTGGGAAAGGACCAATTTTTTGTAGGCCAATTCCTACTAAATCTGGGTGGCTGTACTTGTAAAAAATCTTTAACCGTTTGCATGGATTTTGCCTTGTCCTCCATCTTCTTTATCACCTCTTCAGCCTTAGGTCCAAACAAAACATTATGCTCAACAGGAGCATCCAATAACTTAGCTTTTACTTGATCTGGCAAGTTTTGTTCCTTTAACCAAGCATGCCTTCTAATGACTGTACAAGAGGCAGCAGCCCTACAAGAAGCCTCCAAGGCATCAAATCCACAGTGTAAACCATGCTTCCCGACTTGTTCAGTGGCATGCATTAAATCATGTAATTCCTTATCATCTGCACAGGCAGAAATGGAAGTTAGCTTTTGTTTCAAAACAGACAGAAGAAATTGCTGGTATTTCAGCATATGAAATTGACAGTTTAAAGCCCTAATAGATAAAGTAGCAGAAGTGTACACTTTTTTGCCCCATCTTTCTAAAAACCTGGAATCCTTCTCAGTGGGAATGGGGTTTTTAGCAGTAGCGGCCTTAACTCCCTTAGGACCCTGAGAAATGGTTTCAGGATCAGCAGTAGGATTCTTGTATAAAAACTGGTGGGAATCAGGAACCCTATAATATCTGTCTGGCTTAACAGGAGCTGGAGGAAAAGAGTCCGGAGTTAAGTTAGCCTCCGAAAAAGCATCATCCACAATATCCAAAATAGGAGGGATAGACAGAGGTCTAGGTTTGGGAAGAAGAAGAAAATCCCTAAGTCTTTTCTTAGATTCCGAGTACTCCTGTCCTTCCCAGTGAAAATGTTCCCTCGTTTCATGTAAAGTTTCCCCAAAAGAGAAATCCTCAGGGGGAGAAGCTGAAGGAATGGATTCCTCAGCATCAGAATCCTCATAATGGGGGAAAGAATATTCCTGGTCAGAAGAAGAAACTGAAGAAACAGAAACCTGATCAGAGGAGTCATAATACACTACCTGCCTTGGCCTTTTATCTGGAGGGGGATGTGAAACCCTAATCATAGTAAGTCAGTCCTCCGCCATCTTAAGTAACTGTTTCTGAGACTTGGGTGCCGGATCAGAAGAGGCCTGAGCTGTAGTCTTTGATTTGGAAGAAGTCTTTGCCTTTGTCTTTGTCTTTATTAGAAGCTGAGTAGGCCTGAAAACCCCTTCGGAAGCCGGTACCTGCACAGCGGCTCCGGACCCATCCGAAGGAGCACTGTCCGAAGGTCCTGCAACAGAAATATTCAAAGGCCTAGTTGGCTCCTCGTGGGAGTCCGTTTCGGCTATCGGTTCCGAAATGGCCGACGACAGGGGCTGCAAAAGTGCCTCACTGACGACGGCCGAACCTGAAGCTGGCTCTGCTTGTACAATATCATCCGATTTGGACCTCGGAGGCCTGTCTTTATCCTTGCGTCATTTGTGAACTCCGGTAGCCGGAACTGAATCCAACGACATTTTGTAATTAAAGCGCCTACCGAAGTAATGAAATGCAAAATCATACCTTCGTTTAATCGTACGTTGATTGAATCTAGCACAAAACCGACAACTAGCTACGCCGTGATCAGGGCCTAAGCAAGGAATACAGTAAGAATGAAAATCCTTATTGCTTTCCACATGAAATACAATTATTAACTTTTTCTGACATCGGACTGGAGCAAGAAAAAAGTTTCCCCAACGGGGTACTTAGCTTTGATTAGAAGAAAGTCTTCGGACTGAAGTACGTTTAGCAGAAATTGTCAGGAGTCAGCCGACCGGCAAATGCGAACTGCTATCACCGCACGGCAAGAAAGACTGGAGAACATGGCGTCGGCTGTCAGCTTTGTACTCCTGGTGCTCTGACATCAGGGAGCATGGCTGAACAGCCGACGCCAGACCCAGACTTTGGGATTCTGGCCGACCGAGGACTGCCTGCCTGCAGGGGAGAACCCTACAGTCATGACTGCAACAGTGAAACACGATGAACATCCTCAGGTAGTGATCCAGTGGCAGTAGCCTGGAAGAAGCATCAGCAATATCATATGCACACTTAATGAAATGATGTGCATCCTGAGAAGCAAAAGATATCATATTTTGCAATGCAGATTTATACTCAATGTCAAGGCAATTAGGAATAAGCTTTGACATAGCTGGCAAATATTAACAACATGTACCTATCATCTTTGTGTGATAATTAACTGCAAGGAAAGCTAATTTCGCAGAAGCATAAACTTTATTTCCATAACTGTCTATAGCCTACCAGCTTTATCATTAGCTAAGGAATTTGAGGATGGAAGAAGTTTTGATGGTTTAGCGGAGTCCACAGAAATAACTGCAGGATCAGATCTAGGATAATTGTACAGATATTTGTGACTCTCTTGGGCTTTACAGTACCTATCAGGCTATTTTGGTGCAGGAGGCTGAGACTCCGGTGCTAATGAAGCTGAAAGACAGGTGCCTTCCAAAGCTTCTAAAACAGGAAGCACAGCAGAAGACCTTGGGATATCCATTTGAAATAAACAATGGCACCTCTTTTAGGAGTCTGATAGCAGTTTACTCTCCAAATTAACATGCTGCATCAACTTTTGGATAGTGTCTGAGGAACACTGCCTGGTCTCCTCTGAGATCACTAGGCTAAAGTACTCCTTCATTGCCTTAACATCCATCTGACTGGTCAGATGGGATGTGCCAGAAGACTGCTCCATATTGTTCTCATTGCTGCAACACCTTGGGAGGCCATATTCAGACAGTGAACAGTCTATGGGCTTGTCAACAATCTCAAGAGAAATGCCCGACTCAGACCTTACAAAAGAAATAAATTGATGACTTCTTTCTGTTTTTGAGCATTCTTTTTCATCTAAGAGAATATGTCCGATAAGAAAACTTCATAAAACACTTCTAAGGGACTTTGGAACAAAAGCCTGACAAGATGGAACAGTATTTAGTGGAATGGTCAGCTCCTAAACAACAGAAACAGTGTGAATTGCCCATCCTTATAGGGGATGCGTCTCCTGCAGAAGCATTTCCATCACTTAGATGACATGAAAAAAGTTTAAAGCTCAGAAGAAAATTCAATAATGAGGAAGGAACCCCAAAAGAGTATTTAGCTTATCCTTTGCAGTGGCAACTGAGTCCTATTGTATAGCTGACAGACAAAAATTCAGGGGGAATCTAGCTACCTGGAATGGTTGCAAGAAAGTTCTAAATATTTTGGGGCTTGTACACCTCTTAAAGGTCCAGTACATATTCAATGTGCCTTGTTAAAGGTTGGGCTTATGGTGCATAAGCATGGAGAGCCTAAGCTTAGGTATACTAACCAGATGTATGGTATCCTTGGCAGAATACATCATATTTGTTAGCATTGCTGCTACAGTGATCTTATGAAGAACATACTCGTATCATCCTATAAAAAAGTGGATGACAATTTATCCATGTGCGTTCAGTTATTTTGTAAAAGTGTCATGCTATATTCCTCCAGAACTTTGCTCACCAAAACCTAAAGGTCTAGTCTGTACTGATTTAAACAATTTCAGGTTTAGACTAAGGTACCAAAAGGCATGGGCCATTGGCTAATGCATACATGCGCTTAAAACATTAAGTCCTGTTTAAGAGACTGGATATTAGAGTATGATGTTATCAATGGCAGTAAGATGAGACTTGTGTGATGTATCCACTATTATTTAAAAGTTTTTCTTAGAAAAAGAAAATCTAACCCAGCCTTATAGTGTAGATACATAAAATCCTGTGCTCTAGATGACCCATGTTTGATTACCAACAGGGGCACTGCAGGAATTGGGTAGAGGGAAGACGGGATTGAGTGGCCTATGTTGACTCTCCCATCCTGGGGGGTAACTCTAACTGCAGCACAAATGGCCTGAAGATTACTGAGGAGTAGAAGCATGCACCTGCAAAAAGACAGCTATAGTGGAATTTACAAGGCTGCCACAAGGGTGGGCTAGGGCTTAATAAAAAAACACTGGCAGCAGTATGACACTTCCATACTCCTCAGTCTCATCATCAGCCCTGGATTTAGGTCAGGTTGAGCCTAGGGGAGGCTAAGAGGGCTCTGTAGACCATGAGAAGACAAACAGTGGCAGCTGCTAGTTAGTTGTGGGCAGAAAAAAATTGAAAAAGAAGATCTTATTTGGTCAGTAATACACCTGATGGTGTATGTTGGATGGCGCAGTGGTGCAGCAGTAGCATTGTTGCCTAACAGCAAGAGGTTCTCTGGTTCGATTCTTGGCTGGGGTGCTTTCTGAGCAGAGTCTGCATGTCCTCCCTGCATTCGTGTGGGTTTCCTCCAGATATTCCAGTTTGCTCCCACGTTACAAAGACATGCATTTGGAGCATTTCTCTCTGGGCCTCCGCTGCAAATTGGCTCGTTCCAAGTCAGATTTTCCCATTTAACAAATGTAAAATAAAATAAATAAATAAATGTTCAACTGCTCTCTTTCTCTCTCTCTCTCTCTCTCTCTATATATATATATATATTTTTTTTTTTTTACAATAAATTGTTAATTACAAGTGTAAAAAAACTTCTCTAAAGACTTTTTTAAGATAACCACAGTAAACAGAATGTTCATTAACTGAACAAGCTATGTAAAACACTATGGTGGAATCAAATTTAATGTCAGATAGCTGCTTATAGCATTTTTTGCATCCTAACTGCTTTCCCCCATGTCTGTCAACCATTAAGCCTCCCCAGTTACACTTGAGCACTTCTGTTCCTCCATACTCTGTATCCACAGCAAGGAGAAGACAGCCATTCAGAAGGGCCATCATTCAAGCAGTCACAAGTGTGGTTCACGTCCTTCTGTTTACATGTTGTGAGAAAGAATGCCCTTGTCCAACCATCTGAGAGTTTGGCTTATCCCTTGACCATGGCCCTAAAGAAGATATGCCTTAGTCCCCAGGCTAGGGTCTACAAAACAAATAACTCTCTTCAACAGTATGCATCTTGCCAGTTGCAGATTATGGAAGCATTTCTATAGCTTTAACCCTGCCTTCTGGTGGCTGACAAAAGAGTCTATGTCACTGTGGGGAACTCCTACATCCTCCTCCAGTATGTGTACGCTCCCACACACATACCTATGAGGGCTACCATCACAGTCTTCATACTGCCAGACTAATATTCCCTGCTCACATGGCCTTGTTGTTATTCAAGCCTCAGACTTCAAGGGGGCTATTTAGCCAACCCAGAACTACCACTTCCTTCTCTCAGGGTGGATGAGCCAGCATAAGTCACTCATTGCCATCCTCTCCTCCTAGGCTGTTCCAGCACTTGCGTTACCACTTAAATTTGGGTTGTCATGGTCACAGAGCTTCAGCTCACTGGGCCACCAAGCTAGGAAGTTAGCTGTTACAGCATGAGTACATCTAATTATGATACTGTAAGAGTAGCCCAGCAGAAAAAAACTGTGACATACTTAGGTGTTCATCAGGAGCATAATGACCACAGTAAGATTCTAAGATGTTCAAGAGTTATGCAAATTGTCACAGAGAGTGTACAAATGTGCATTTGTTTTAGTTAATATCACTATCCTCAAGGTGTAAGCAATCTGCTTTGGCAAATCAATGAATTTAATTCTTTCTAATTACATCCATGCAAAGCAATGAAAACTGCTGCACCTACCTCGGTCCTTCAAAAGGATAGACATACTTTCTTAAACAGCCAAGCAAAGTCTTTACAGCTTGCATGACTAATATATTCATTTCCTTTGAGCCAGGGGGAATATAGAAATGCATGCATCTGAAAAAGTTTTTAATTCTAGTCCTGTCAGGGAAGTTTCAATGGAAATGAAACCTGCCATTTTTTGATGTCTATAAAATATGCAGTGATCTGTCATCGTTTACTTAGCCTCAGGAGAATGCAGCCAATTTCCACTTTTCGATGACCCCAGTTTGTGATACTGGTGCATTACGCTGACCAGGTACACCCAAATAAGTATCCAATCAAAAGGTAGACTAGAAGAGAAGTTCTTCAGGAACACAGAGAAACAAAATGTCTGAAGTGTAACAATACCGGGAAATACATAAAAATAGTTATTCATGACTTTATAAGTGTTGGGGGTATGTTGTTTGTCAACACGCACTGATTTAAACCTGTTTTTATTATTTTAAATCGATGTCCAGTGAATGTCAAATCTGTAAGTAGCTAGCACAGGTTATTCAGTATGCGCTGCCCACTGTTACAAACTTAACCTGTGGCTGGGGATCAATGAGAATTTCTTCACAGGAGGAATGGCTCAAAGTCAATAAGGAATCTGTTAATACTATGTGACTACATCTAATGTCTCTTGAATCACAGCACAACTGGGAACTGTAGTACAGATAATGGCTTGGTATAGAAGACGAGGCATAATTAAGGTACTGCTGTGAAGGCATAGCTGCTCTTTACCTTTATACCTGCTGTTGTGAGTATTGGTTGGGTAATTTCTTTCCATCTCTGTTGTTTGCATAAGTGGAAATTATGCAATTGCCATGCAGCGCATATTACTGTGTTACTGACATCCTTGGCGTATAGTATTTGTGTGCATCATAATGATGTATAACATCTATTGAAACTGATAACTAGGCAGTCTGATAACTAATGACCTGACAAGTATGAATAAAAGAACAATAAAGAAACTGGCTGAGGAGAAAAAAAAATAAAAGATTACACAGATGTTCAAGACGGTGCGAGCCAACATGCGCATATAATTATACAGTGATATTAATGCTGTCATTCACATTAGCCAAGTAACATGACTCAGGCTGTCTAAAATGCACGCAGAAGAACTGGTTTATAAAGGGGCATGATAAAGAGAGAAGAATGAGCCTGGAAAAAAGGAAAAAGTACTACACAATAAAAGGAAACGGAATCAGAAAACTGACATTAACTTTTTTCTGTTCATTTGTTCTTACTGAATGAATGGCCAAGGAGACTAATGAGCTCAGCCATATGCCACAGTACATGTGCGAAACTAACAGTGTCCCCAATTAAGTACATTTTCCTAGAGAAAATTTTCATCACCCAACTGATCAGGTTTTAAATACTGTCGGATAAGTGCTGTACTTGCTATGTAAGGGCATCCTATTCCAAGAACAGGGAATATATTGGGTTGGGTAGCTGCTGCACCATCTGGCGATGTTGACATGACAGTATAAGATTTAGGTCCCTAGAGTGGGTGTTTGCTTCAATACTGGCTCTGCTTAGATGAAGGAATTCAGAGAGTGCTGGGTTGTGCATGTCATGGAAACAAAGCAGAGATCCTCCCTCAGAAGCCTGTATGATACTTATTACAGGGATACGGCTTTCAATCTATTAGAGGAGGGCAAGGCTAATAAGACACAAGCTCATTTTGTTGAAGATACTTTGAGATATCTCAAGTTGGTTTAGGTGCTTAGTTGAGTTATAAGCTAAAGGACGCATTATATTCAAGGATGGACATAAGGGGGAAATAGTGTAGCATAACTTCTCTGGACCTTAATGAAGTTTAGCTTTTACTCCCCACTGTGGTTCAGGGTCACACTTTTACTTGACTCATTAAATCACTGGTTATCAAGAGCACTAGAAAACTACCATCTCCACATATACAAAGAATAAGCCTATTTCTGGTTGGTAACCATACCATATGAAACAGCTAAACACCTATAACCACTGGTAAATCAACAATATCATAGGTTCATAGGCGTGTACTAGGCTAATGGCCTTGGAGTATTGAGAAGCCTGCCCCATAAGATTATCCTGGCATCGTGCCACCAGACCTTAGTTCCCAGTGCCTCTGTCGAGTAGAGCCACTGGAGTGATCCCAGGGGTGAATTTTCTATTTCCCATCCATTCATCAAGATTTCTCTTGAAGAAGCCCAGTGAGGTGCTCTGTTTGACATGTATGGGAAGTCTATTCCATATTATGGGCAGTCTCTGGGTTATGAACCTGTCCCTCCAGCTTGTTCTGTTGATTGTGGTAATGATGTTGAGGTCTCTGGAACGTGTGGTGCAGAGGGATTGGGATTTCTTTAGATGTAGCATTTCTAACAGAGATGGGTCAGCCATGGCTTTGTAAGTCAAGCAGAGATCGCCTCTAAGTAGGTGATATGAGACAGAGAATAGTTGGAGTTTTTTGACTCTGTCCATATAGGATAAGTGTTTAAGGCCTAAAATCCTCTTTGTAAGGTACTTGCTGCAAGGTGTCTAGTGAGGTACATGCCAAATGGGGCATTGTACTCAATGATTGGCCTAATGAGGGAAGAGTAGAGGGAGACAATGACCTCTTTCTTCCTGGATGCAAAACCCTTAGTAATGAGATGTGCCGCATAAAAGGACTTTCTAACCACAGTAGCAATGTGGTGATCAAAAGAGAGGTTTCTGTTAAGCTGTGTTCTCAGATCTCTTATAACGCCTTCTGTGTTCAGTGGACTATCATCGATGGGGTAATTCATGGGAACTGGGTTTTTCCCAAAGGGAATGATGACACATTTTTTGGCAAGGAGCTTAAGGCCATTGTTCTGACACCAGTCGTTGGTCTCAGTGAGGCCTTTCTGTACGATGTCAACATCACTTGGGGAGTTAATAATTGCTCCTAACTTGCAATCGTTTGTGAATTTTGTCAGCCAGAGTCCCTTCATGTTGGCCTGGAATTCAGAGAAGTAGATACCGAACAGGAGAGGACCCACAACCAAACGCTGTGGGACTCTACTCGTGACTGGTTGGCAGTCTGACTTGGAGTCAGCTACTTTCACAGTGGGTTCTATCTGTGAGCCAATTTTCAGCCCACCTAGTGATATAGGGGTTGATGCCTAGCTTTACTGAGGTTTTCTATCATTCCTGAGTGGAGAATAGTATCAAAGGCTTTGGTCAGATCTAGGTAGGCTGTATAAACCACTTTGCTATCATCCACAACTCTGGTGACTGATTCAAAGAAGTCGACCAGGTTGTGCAGGCGCAATCTACCCTTCACAAAACCAAACTGTGTGGGATCCAGAGTTTGGAGATTCCCTATATCCTTGTTTATTAGGTCCATGATGATACATTCCATAGCTTTGTATATCCGACTCGTCAGGCTAATGGGGCAATAGTTCCCAGGGTCTATAGTTGCTCCTCCTTTGTGGAGAGGGATGACTGTAGCAATGCGCCATTCGGTAGGGACAAAGCCTGAGGTGAGGCTGTGATTGAACAGGGCACACAGGTGAAGTGCCAGTTCACTCTGTAGTTCATGTAGAACACAGTCAGGGATATTGTCAGGTCCCACAGAAGCTGTATTCGTGGCCTTGGACAGTGCTGTTTTAACCTGTGCAGCAGTAATACTGGGTGCCTGGCAATCTACTGGTATTGTGATTGGTCTTTGGTGGGGGAGTGAGGGGTAAAGTTGGCACTGAATCTGTTGGCCAGTACACTGGCAATATCTGTTGGCTTGGTATAGGAGGTACCACTGTGCCATCATAGCAGAGATATTGTTACTCCACCAGCTGGAAAATAAATACACAACTAATATAACCACTTGCAAATCAATGATACTGCAGACAAAAAAATTACTTTTACGAATGTGACCTAATATGTTTTTTCCAAACCTGATCATTGAGAGATGTATTTATATGCTGACAGACATACTTTCAGACAAAATCAAGGTTCTACTTGTTGATGCTGAGGGAGGACCAGGCGTGTTGGCCTGGCTGGCTTTGTTGTTTGTAGTGTCAATTGTAAAGCAGAATGGATGAATACTAGATGCTATAATGCTATGGCTGCTAACAATAGTTACAACACAACTGACTCAAGTACAGATTACACTAACACCAGACTCAAAGCAATGATTAATGATTGCAGAGGATCACAGAAGTAAAATGAAGACGGTGTAAGACTAAAGACATGACAGATTTAAAAAGCATATTTTATTTATTGTTATAAGAGAGGTAGATAAGAAGTTCTTCAGGTTCTACCACAATACTGAAGTATACCACCTTAACTTACAGCCTCCATGTATCAGCGGGAATCAAGTGATCTGAATATTAAGCAGAAGCAATAATATAACTTTTTGAAGGAACAGAGCCCTTCAGACTCTGTAGATCAATGAAAGACTTTTCATTTGAACAAATGACAGCAGTCAATATTATATTTTAAATTCTCTTTACCTCTACTCTTGTAGGTGCTGAAAAGAAAACAGCAGGAACATTTGATATGGAAAGCAACCTTAGCTGAGGTATACTAATGCAAATTTTCCTGAGGATGCAAGGCTAATCGTGAAACACCATAGAAATGAAGGCTGACTAATTCAGCTTCTTTCACTCCATGCTATATAGCAGTTTTCTTCATACACAGCTGTGCACTTTTTAATGGGGTCACTGCATAATACTGAAGGTACAGAAATAACAGAGATGCACTTATGAGTTTCCTTTGCCCAGAAGAATGCACTCAGCACCACTAGCTGTTATGAATCTGATGACTTCCTTCAAAGCATAAAATTTTAGAAAAAAGTAAAAGAAGAAAGAGGGATATTGTGGATGTCTGAGAAAAAGCATATGCTGCTGGTTAGGGGTCATATAAGCAGAAAACATCTTCTGATTATTCAGCAACTTTTCATACTAGTGTGCTGACTTGCATGTATTAGTTTGGCGCACTTAATAGGTTGTGTCCTTTGGGGCCATACTGCCATCTGGGCAAAAACAGAGCATATCTCCCTTTTTGTACCAAACTAACACTGTCTGATGGCTTTAAGATGTAATGCAAGCTGAAAAAAAAAAACAATTGAAGTTTTAACATTGAAGAGTGCAGGGCAGGCATGTTATCTACAGAGAAAGAAGGTATTTACTACCAAAGCTCCTTACCTCTGTGAACTTCACTCACCTAACCACTAGCAATTGGGGCAACTCAGGGTAAATATGGCTAGGCTTGTAAAGGCTCTAGGGCCGTTAGCCTAGTAACCTTCTATGAACCTATGAAAAAAGGCAAATGAAGTTTTAACACTGAAGAGTGCAGAGCAGGCATGTTATGTATAGGGCTATCCAGGATAGCAACATTCAAAAGCTTGTTATGAATTTAGCTGTAAACACGTATTAGAATTATTTATCTCAATTCAAAATATGGCTTGTGTTGTCTTTTGCACTGTACATGAAATATTTTATTGCGATTTTAAATGATATCCACAATACTGCTTTAATAAAGAACTGCAAACCAATACATTGTGTTTATATAACATTATATTTATACAAGGCAGAAGCCAAGAAAGCAGCTCAGGACTGCAAATTGCTTGCACAATAATAAGCATCAATGACTGTGAACATAATATTATTATTATTTTATCATTTGTTAACTGGAAAGTAGGCTAGTCCACAAACGATTTTTCAGTCATGGCTCAGGTCAGAAGAAGCAGGGTAAATGCAATATTTATAAATGATTCAGTGCAGCCAATCAAGGAATAAGTTCCAGTAAGGTGTGGAGAAACCAAACCGGAAATAAACAAACAAACAAAAGCGCGCACACACACACACACACACACACACACACACACAGAATTTGCAAAACACCACAAGACTTTGACCAGAAATCTGTACTGAGCTAAGATGGCATCTTAATACCGAGCCACTAATGCAGCTCTCAGAAGATGATGATTTATTGACTAAACTAGCCATACATTTTCTGACTGACCAAATTAATAAACTTGAAAGAAGGCCCTAATGTGATCAGATTAACTGCAGGAAGAGTATGCTGAGATTTTTAAAAGTATTAGGAAAGCAGAGAATTTCTAGGTTATACTCTGTATAGCCAATAATGGGAAATCTATCAATTCTATGCAAAGTCCAAAGCAGAGAAAGAAGTACCAAAAACAAGGAGGAAGTGAATATCACAAACCGGTAGTTGCCTGTAAGTATAAAACAAGTTACAATGCATGCACATAAGTGCAGAGCAGTTTTAGAGACAGATGCAGTACATATAAATACATCATGGAGAGTAACGGGATAAATTTGAGAAATAAAAATTTTCCCATAGGAGGGAAATACAACTGTGACACTAATGGGGTCATTTACAGGGCTTGCTGTCAATCCTGTGAAGCCTTTTACACAGGTAAAACAGAGCGGAAGAATCACAATTGTATATATGAGCACATGTATGAAATTAAGATGAAAAAAACTACCAAAGCTCTGTACAGGCATGTGTTGTCACATGAAGGACATGAGTTAAAATTTGGCATAGAGGAAAAGGTTGAAAAAATCCACCGGGGGGGGGGGGGGGGGGGTCCATGGTCTACCGTACTGGAAATACAGGAATTAATTTGGCAGATAAAGTTAGAGGCTTACAGGTTTCCAGGCCTCAATGACATGGTCAGTCTAGGTCCCATATTAAAGTTAAGGTCACTTGAACAATAAAACTAACTAGCATGAATAAATGAAGGATTTAATTCTATGCATTTAGTAAAACTGTATAAATGCAGTATTAACAGGGTATTTTGTTTTAATTTTATATACATTTACACCAATGCTTCATATTTTTTGTGTTAAAAACTTTTTTTAGGAGATGTAATACTGTACTACGGGTGGTGGATGATTGTGACTAATTTTATAGATTTTTCATACAGTTTTTGGTTGCAAACCAAGTTTTTTCAAGTAAGAATATTTTTACACCAGCTTTACTATTAATTCTTTCTGCTTAGTTTATAGACGCATATGTCTCTTTAAATGAAATGACTTAATAGGGGTGGGTTGTGCTCTCAATGTAACAGAAGGATACTTAAAAACACGCTTGAGTCTCTTTTATTTGTATCTGATGAAGTTTTATGGTTTAAAACGAAAGCAGTTATATATTCTGTTTGCCAAGGATTAAAGGAATTTTTTAAGCAATTGTGAAGGCTCTTTCTTCCTGTGCTGTGGATTGCAATTTCTTAATGTCAGATCAAAAGGAAGTCTAATATGAACCTTTTAAAGAAACCTAGTTATTATTAGATGTTCATCTTGCTGGGCATAATGCTGTCATAAAAGCATGATACCCATTATAAGCCAATTACCTGCACAAGCAGAGCTTTGATAAATACAGAGAAAGGGCACTTGCAGACTGAAGAGGAGGCATTGGTAGTGACAAAGTCATAAACACTTTCAATGATACTTACATGGACATAACGTTGCCCGTGTAACAGATTATAAACCACTGGAAATAATCTGCAATACATTCAAATCAAAACCTCACCTAAAGCAGAGAACTGTGAGTACAGCCTTATTACAGATGGGGTGGACAGAATGACAGGGAGCAGCCATTGCTGATTTGCCCATCCTAGGTGGAGGGAACCCTTCAGGCTCACCATCAGGATGGTGCCTAGAAGGAGCACTAGGTGACACAGCCATAAGCACAAGCCTGCTGGCCTGAGAAGCTAGGCACACAGTAATCCTGGGGAATGATGTGTGTGAAAGCTCACAAACTTTCCTTGGATTATGTAGCTACAGTGGACCTTATGGAACTGCTGAAGGTGTTAGGAGCTCCAGGGGTGGTCTGCCTAACCTACTGAATGTCCCTCTCGATACCACCCAAACCACTGCCTCTCAAAACCGAGAGAGCTGATGATTAAAAAAGGTGAGTGGACTGGCTCAGTTGAACATTTTCATCTACAACCCTTAGTTTGGTATTAAAGAAAAGAAACAAACAGTTGTTGGCTTTCTGGTACACAGGGCTGAAGCCCTAAATCTGCCCTAGATTACCTGAGTTCAGTTATTAGCCTATGCACTGCAGCAGCCAAAGAATGAAGGAAGGAAAATAAAAAGGAGATGTCTACTCAACTCTTCTAGGAAGAATGGTGAAGGGACATGCAACCAAAATGCAAATTCTGGAGGTGATACCACAGCCATCATGAGAGGCAAATGTGGCATCAAGTGAGAGTGCAAAAAGATAACTTCATCACAAGCGGCAGTTGTCTCCCAGCGTCACTGCATACCCAACCTGGCATAAGCACAGTATGTCACAGAAAGAAATATGGCTTAACTAAAACAAATCTTGAAAAAAAAAAACATTGTGAACTGCAGTATGATGGACTCCCTGTTTGGTCCTATTCCAGTCAAAGGAATATAATGATTTGCACCCCTTAGAATTTTCAGGTCTCCCCTGCAGGACAGACCCTATTAACTTGGGAATTTCTAAGGATAGGAATACTGATGATATATATATATATATATATATATATATATATATATATATATAAATATATATATGTAGTTTGCTTTGAAACATCTAAAACCCATAACATCTAATTTCATAACACTGAGACCAGAACATCTAAAACCCATAACATCGAATTTCATAACATCCAACACTCCAAATCACAAGAAAATAACATCCCCTCCACATATAATGACACCAAACACACTTTTTACTACGTTTCTGCATATATCTGTATATGCATATATATATATATATATATATATATATATATATATATATATACACACACACACACACACACACACACACACACACACACACACACACACACACACACACACACAGGTGCACACATACTGTGTATGTGTGTGTGACATACCCACATTGGGGGGTGGCCTAATGCTTAACATGTTTATCTTACAGATACAAGGTACAAGGTTTAACTCTCACATTTTGGAAGCATGGCTAGGCATAAAAAGGCCATACTTGGGTCATCAGCTGAGTAATTACCATGAACCTATGAACATTCTAACTTAACCTTGTTCCCGTGGCTCACATTATTGCTAAACAGTTCACTTAGCAATTTAAAAAAATTTAATTAAAATTTAACTATGAGTATATGAAATGGGGCTTGGAAGGAAACTTTGCACTAGATAGTGTAGCACTCCCTTAGCTGGTCTGAAATTCCGAGGTGCATTATTAATGTGTGCATTTAGCTAAATTGTGGGATCAGTCCAGAGATCTAGATATTTCAAAGAGCCAACTGATTCATTCAGTTCATTTTAGTAGGAAGCAATGGTATAGGAGTGTTGCATTTTAGGACAGATACAGATGAAGCTGTTTAGCTAAGTGCAAGGAGCAGAGAGAAGTAGAGTTAAGTGATCAGAACTAAAATGACATGGATGTCAGGGTTATTATGGGGCAGTGTGTGTGTTAGAACAGATACAGCAAGGAGGAGGACCAAGGAAAAAACTTGGGTACTTCTTTTACAAAGCCTTTGATCCAACTAAGTAGTTTTAGCTTAGATTATTTTTTCCAATAATGGCATTATTAAAAGACTTAGAGCTATGAAAACAGTAACTACTAGGAAATATTTATCAATTTTTATGCTAAATAGGCACTAGTTAAGGAAAGTAAGGCAATGATGGTATTATGGGCAGAAAAAAAAAAGCAAAGTTATTCATCTTATAGTTGATTAAAAGAGTGAAGATAATTTTAGTAGCAAATGTAGTTTCAAGGGCAGCCACGTTGGTGCAGCGGTTAGCGTTGTTGCCTCATAGCAAGAGGGTCTCTGTTTCGATCCTTGGCTGGGATGCCTTCTGTGCGGAGTCTGCATGATCTCCCTGTGGTCACATGGGTTTCCTCCAGGTGCTCCAGTTACCTCCCACATCCCAAAGACATGCTGTAGGTGGATTGGACACTCTAAATTGGCCTTTGGCGTGAGTGCGTGCATGTATGTTTCTTCCGTGGAAGGTTGGGCGCTGGGCTGGCGACTCGACACTGTAGAACTCTACTGCCAATCATGAGCAGACAAGGTGATCCTCTGTGGCGACCCCTAACCAGGAAAACCCGAAAGAAGAAGAAGCAAATGTAGTTTCAAGTAGCCTTTAACCCTTTACTTGCTGAGCATTTTCAGAATGTCTGTTCCCAGAATACTGTTTGTTTTTGATCTTTGTTTTTAAGTGTATATCTCCAAATGGTTCAACATTTATTCATGAAATTTTCACTGAATGCTGGGAGTATACACATGTTACAGTCTGGGCTCTTACATTCAAAGTCAAAGGAGCAGCAGCATTTTGCATTTTAATGTAAAAATCATTTTAATACCATTTGTACGCCATAACATATACACTGAATGAGAAGTTCACATTTATCTAGAAAAACACACACTGCTTTTAGGTGTGAAATCACACCATTTTATATTTATGTTTTTGATAGTTTTGTTAATTTTACTCTGAAGAGAAATGAAAGTAACAAATTTTTTTCAGCTGTTTTATAAATATTGCACTCTGTCAATTTACTCTTCCCCAAATTCCACCTTAACTTCAAAAGAAAACAACTTTGCACTGCTTCAGGATTATTTTTATGGAATTTTCAGAACATGACCCCCCCCCCCCCGATAAGACCACTTTCATTTTGCTTCCACAACTTAACAGTTTTAGAGAAACTATATAGACAAGCATCTAACACCACGCAAATATGCACATTTTGCAATAAAATACAAAAATTATAGAAAACAGGACTTTTTCACAAAAAAAAAATATTTTTGGTTTGTGGGGAAAAAACTTGGCTTGAGATGATTATCACTGTGGAAATGACACCCCGACACCATTTGCTAAATGGGAAAAGGGGTTGAGGATAGATGGATGGATTTCAGAACAGCATATCACCTATAAGATTCAGATACATGTTGAGTGTGTTAGCTTAAAAAATCCAAAATTGCAAATACTGTAGATCTGTGGGCAGTGGTTAACAGTGCACAGTGACCATAGCACCATACACCTGCACTTTTTATTTGGCTCCATATATTTACATATGTATGTATGTGCATGCGTGTGTACACACACATATATATGTACACACACACACACCAAACGGTAAAAAGTTCACCAAGACCAACTATTCAGGGGAAAAAAAACACAAGAAAGATCCATCCAAGTTAGAATCTTCACTGTGCAAAATCTTAAACCTTCTGCAGTGAAGGTCTATGGAATATATGCAAATGACCTAAGGATATACTATTGTTTCAGCTATACAGATTCTGAATACTCATGCCTTTTCTACGTTTTTTTATTTTTAAGTCTTTAAAGGTACATTCAGACCAATAAAGCCAACCCCTACCTGCAGACATGCATATTTCAGACTTTTATTTTTTGGCCTCATTATTACAGCATAAGAAGACTGTTTGGGTATACTTTAGAAAAGCAGAGCTTAAAATCAAGCCCGATGCCCATGAACATCAGGGTGCCTGCAAAATATCGCAAACAGCATCCAAACTAAATGGTAAAAAGGTCACATACACCCCTTAAGGATTTACTACTACTTCAGCCCATGATTCTTTACTTTTTATTTTTTATGCCTTTATGGATTCACTGGTTTGTCCTTATTGGGTCATTTGCACATACACCATGGGGCTTCACTACTCAGTGTTTAAGGTTTGCACTCCTACATTTTTTTCTCTGTATCAAGCAGTACATCAAGGCACCTTAAGTACCATGCACTACAAAGAACTACGATTGGCTTTCTCTAATTATAAGTAAAATGTGTGTTCTTGAAATGGAGATCCAGATTCACTTCTCAATTTTTGCTTTTGAGGTGCATTTCTTGACATTTATTTCTCAAACAAACTTTTTTTATCAGAGAATGGATCATAGTCCTTTGTGTTATATATACTGATATATTATACAGAGGTGAAAATGCTTAAGACAGTAGTACAGTAAGAAGTTGTAGAAGGCTATACAATTCTACCTGGAGATAACATTAGAACGTATATAGAATTTAGTGTTCTAGCAAAAACAAGAAAACATTCAAGTTGCTTTAAAGTCAGCAAAGCTAAGCAGCTTTACTGATAAGGCACATGAAAAGACTGGAGAACTCATGTGTTGATAGGCAAAAGGAATCAAACAAAGCTGTCATAGTCAACAACTGTAAAAACTAGAAAACAGAAGGGAAGAGCAAGTTTCATGAAAGAAAAGTACTTATAGGTAGGCAAGGACAATAAGACAGGCTCTGGTTCATTAATAGAAAAAGTCATGTAGATGGCTGCTATGTCAATCGTCTTATGTAGCCTGCCTTAAAAACAAGCTGTAGGCCTAGTAGGAACACCTGGGTTAAGAAAGTAAAATAAAGAAAGAAATAAAATATCCTTAAACTGGTGGCTTCATATTAACATATGACTGTAGATTCAATAACAAACAGCTAGCAGAATATTAACCACCCTGGTCACACTTACATCTTTTCTGCTGTTTTCAAATCCTCTTCTTTGCGACAAGTAGACAAGATTCCACTAGCCTGAAGATTATCACCCCACTGGTTGCTGAATGTACCTTCTAGTGTAAAGCCATTTGGAAATGTCAGCTTACCCTAAAAAATACAGATATTTTGATTCTTCAAACAATGTTCTTTGTTACATTTTGTTATCAATTTTTTTTCTGGTAATTCAACTAAGAGGTACTTTACAACAGCTTATCCTGATTAAATTTATGGAAGGATGGTCAAAAGTTTTGAATCGTACAGAAAACACACCTGCCATACACGAGACACAGGGCTCACAGCATGGCATGAGCTAACTATAAATGTTATCGATTCTAACACAGAATCTGTAGACACATTTTAGAATGTTGCATTAGTACATTGGCTTTGCATAAAGAAAATACTTTAACAGAGACTATAACACGCAAACACTGCCAACTAATGTTTTATCATGCAAGTTCTGTACATAAATTACAGATCTGTAAGTAAACTTACAACAACAGTAGATGTTTGAATGATCACTGCTGCAGTTGCCTTAGTTATATTAGCTATATCCTGCCAAGGATATAACAACTGGCTAACTTCCAAGGCTTCAGGGCACCTTCCACATGCCTAAAACTGTCCATCAGCTTGAAAGCATCAGGGCACCTTCCATGCACTCAAACTTCTGGGGGGACATTCGCTGACAGAATTAAGGTGGTGATTGGAGTCCTTTAGGGATCAGTGTTGGGACCTCTGCTATTCAGTACTTACTTCTCACATCTCAACTTAGCAAATAAGGATAGCTGGTTAACAAAGTGCATGAATGATTGTAAGCTGTTGTCAGGTTCTCACCCCACAACATACAAGCACTCCAACAAGAACTTACACTTGTCAACAACTGGTGTACAAAAAATGGGCTCAAACTCAAAACCAAAAGGTGCAACACTGTAGCATTTGGTAAGCACCCCTCACTCCAGCTTATAACATAGATGGCACACAACTACAAATTGAAAAGTTAGTAAAAATCCTATGTACTTGGATGGATAGCTCCCTTCACATTTAGCAATCACGTTGCAACAGATGTTAAGAAATCCTTTCATCTTGACAGAGAAAGTACATTTGTTTAAGAACTTACCGTAACTATAGACATCTGACTGATCGCTGTTTCACTATTATTAATTGATGGGATATCATGCCAAGGACAGCCATACATCTGGTCAGCATACCAAAGCCTGGATGCACACTCATTCCACTAAATGTTCGCTGTATGACCTCATCCCAAAGGAGACAGAGGTACATAAGAGAAGCATGAAGGCAAATTACCTATGAACTTTCTTGCCCCGGACAAAGGAACTGAAGCAAAAGTACAGACAACTATTTACCCATGTACAAGTCAAAGGAGCAGAGGAAAAAATAAGAATCCACCTCAGTCCAACAAAAGAAAGAGAAACGGGGAAGGATCGAGATATGTAATACTGCAACAGTGATCAGTCAGACATTTACTGTTATTGCAAGTTCTTATGAAGCTGCACAATGTCCTTCCTTGGATCACTGTTGCAGTATTATTAACTGATGAAAGTGTCCCAAAGCTGTCTAGGAAGATAGGGAGAAAGAAACCTGAACAGGATTATGGTCCAAAAAACCTTGAAGGACTGACCCAGCAAACCCTGCTCTAGTCCTAGAGAAAACATAAATTGTGTAATGTTCTGTAAAAAAGTGTGAAGAGAAGACCAAGTAGCTGCTTCAGGAATAGATCTTGGATTCAAACCCTTGAAGAATGTTCCTGAGGAAGTTGCAACTCTAATGTACCATGCTTTAATTAAAGGAGCTAGAAGTTGCTTGCCATGGAAAGAATAACCAAAAGAGATAGCCTTGGATAGCCAATTACTAATAGTTTGTTTGGAAACAGGATAACCCAAGTTCTTGTCTGAGAAAGGAAAAAAAAGCTGGTTTGCTTGTCTGATAGACCTGGTCTTAAGTAAAAATATGAACTGCCTATGCGCATCCAGAGAATACAGAATCCTCTCTCCTTTATTCTGAGAAGGAAAAAAAGCAGACAAGGTTAATGGTCCAATCCAAAGAAATCTCATTAACAACCTTAGTCATAAAAAAAGGATGAGCTCAAAGAGTAACCCCCATCCTAATGGAAAATGAGAAAGGCTAGTGGTGTAGACATCAAAGCCTGCAACTCAGACACCCTTTGAGCAGAAGCCAAGGTTACCAGTAACACTATTTCCAAGTACAACATTTTAGATATACAGATGAAGCAGGCCCAAAAGGAAATAAGGCAAAACTTTTCTAGGACATAGTTCAGAACCCAAGAAGAATGGATAGCTCTCCTTGGAGATCTGATATGTAGGATGCCTTTCAAAAACTATTTGACCTCAAGTCAAGATGAAAGTGGTAGATTCAGAGGTAAGCAGGCATAAATGACTGGCAGATGTGCTTTAACAGAAGATATGCCAGCCCAGCATTGAGCAACTCACAGAAGTAGTCAATAATATTAAGAATACCCTGTTGATAAAGGTCCCGATTCTTTCTTTGGCCTGAAAAGCAGAATCTTTTCCATTTGGAAACATAAGATTTGCTTATTTTTGGTTTTCTAGCCTCATGTAAAACCTTAAGCATGTCCCCAGAAAACTGGTGTCTAAAAGGAATTAAAATTCTATCACCCAGAGAATTAATTTCATAGTCTGTAGGCTGAGAGGAATTAAAGAGCTTTGGTTCTGTGTGATCAAGTCCATCCTGTGAGGTAACTTGAAATCATTACTCCTGGCCAAATTAAAGAGAAGACGAAACTGATGTTGCCTGGACCAAAACAGAGTCATCAACAAGATTTTTCTGGTTTGTCATTCTTGACTTTTAGAAGGTCTTTAGGAAAAGGAAGAAGTGGATGGTAAGGATAATGAAACCTCCCAGTCAAGGAAAATACATAGTGTCCATTCCCCAAGCTTGAGGGTATGGGAGTCTTAAAACAGCCTGAGCTGTCATGTGAAGTATGGTGGCAAAAGATATATCTGTGGAGTACCCCTGAGTATAGTGGCAAAAAGATCTATCTGTGGAATACCCCACCAATGGACAATGTCCAGAAAGACCTCTCTGTTTAGCATCTATTTGTGAAGGGCTGCTCTGGATATACTCAAAAGATCTGCCACAGTATTCCATTCTGCAGGTATGTACACAGCTTGAAGAGAGACTTTTCTGCTGAATGCCTGTTTCCATAACCATCATAGCTACTCTACAGAGGTGGTGAGCTATGGTACCCCCCTGCTTGCTTATATACCACATAACTGTGGTATTGTCCATGTAGATCCAAAAAGGTCCAGGAGTCCAAACATAATGTAAGGATTGAAGGGTTAAAATAACAGCTTGTATCTCCTTTATGTTTATGCAGCCTTTTCTTACCTTTGCTGTCGACACCCATCTCCTGGACCCTGATGTGTATGGTACAAGGTCTCCACACAAGATCTGAGGTACTTGTGAACAATAACTGACAAGAGGAAGGAATCAGAATTGTGTGTTGAGTGGAATCTGATTGATCCATATCAAAATTCTTTTTTAATGAAGTTCAAGAGAGGAATGAGGAAGGTTAACTGATGGCAATGGTAAGGCCAAATAGACTTCAGATACCACTGAATCTTCCTCATATGATATCTGGTATAAGGTATCATTGGAATTTCTGAAGCCATACATCCTAAGGCTCTGAGAATACCTCTTGTGGAGGTCACATCCAAGTGAAGACTAATTTACAAGGAAGAGAAGCTGGTCTGCTGAAAAAAGGGTTATCACTGGCAATGTGTTGAGTCTGCATCCTACGAAAAACTGATGCTAACATGGAGTTACACAAAACTTCTTTAGATTCAGTGCAAACCTAGATTATTCATGAGTTGCAAGAATCTCTTGGGTAAGAGCCTGAATGAGGAGAATGTCCAGATGCAAGAAAAAAAAAATGAATAGCCTGAAGTCAGCAAAAGGCGATGATGGGAGCTAGGCACTTTGTGAATACTTTTAGGGCAGTAGAAAGACCAAAGAGTACAGCATAAAAATGAAAATGATGTAAAGAGACATAAAGCTTTAAGACTTCCCTACATTGCAGAAGAATACAAATAGGAAGGTGGCATCCTTAAAATCCAAGGTCACCAAAATAGCCTAAGGAAGAATTATTGCAAAGACTGAAAGCTCATCATCTTGAAATCTGGAACTTTGAGAAAGGTGTTGAGGAAAGAAAGATCTAAAATAGGTCTCCGAGAGCCTTCCTTTCTGGAAACCAGAAACAGACTTGAGCAAAATACATTTTTTTTCTAGATGAAAAAAGCAAGTCTTGAGTAAAAAACAATTTTTCTATATGAGAAGACACAAATTCTACTGTCCCCCTGGCTGTAGAGGCTTCAAAAAAAAGAGAGAGAATACGATTAATCAGGTTTGGTGGGCATAGGAAACCCAGAGAGGTAAGGCAAACCTTCTGAATGATGGACAGAACCTATCTGCCAATGTTATAGATTGTTAAATTGGCAGAAAAGATTTGTTTCTGCATTCTAACAGGGAATGTGACTTGAAAGCCTTACCCCCATCTTGCAGGATGTCTGCAGATGTTCCATTCCCAGGTACATAACACAACACAAAGGTTGTGTGTGTCTTAGGACAGAATCTTTTTGCCCAAATTTCACACATTTGTAAAATCCAGAAGTTTTTTCCATAATAATTCTCACCAAAGTTATGCAAACACTCTGCTCAACAACAGCAACAAAATCAACCACAACAACAAACCTTAGTCAGATCCTTTAGTGTTCATTCTATGTAGAATTTTTACTACTTTCCTTCTGTTGTTATTGTTTTCTCAACTGTATTACCTATTGGCCCAGGTTGTGGCTGCAATGGCTGCTTGGACCAGCCCACATACCCGGTTAACATAAATAAAGTACAAAAATTATAACAGACTAACAATTGTGGGGAAAAATTACACAAAGGTGTCCCAACAAGGTTATAGCAGAGAACCTTTAAGAGAATGAAGAAAAAACAACTTAACTAGGCTTCAGGAAAGAAGGGAGGAGGCTAAAGACATTGAAATATGTATCTATACAAATAAGACATTTATTTTCCTTTCTTCTTTAAAGAGCAATATAATAAAAAAAAAAAGTAATTTCCTGACTAAACATAAAAAATAAACATTAATGCACTCTGGCGGATCATTTCTTTTGCAGAAAGCAGCAACTGAGATCTGGAGGTTCATGAAGAAGCAGGTCCATTACAAGAGAGGGAAAGAACTCAGGCACTAAAGAAAAAAAAAAAAAACTCATCTGTAGAAAGGTTACTGGCTCAAATCCTTCACAAGGGTGGATAACTCCTACGTTGGTGTGGACATAAAAGACAGCACAGGTTTTGCTAATGCAAAAGAAAGAACTGGGCTGGAGATGACATACTTGATAGATATTTGTACCAGTGTATGTTTATGTGAGGGAAGCAGAGCTTACTTTGCTTCCATTTCTAGGCTATGAACAAGCCACTTTCTCTGATTTGATAAAGGCATTTGACCTCTACCTTGGAAAGCTGTTAAATGTATAAAGTTCTCGGTTTGCTTTGTTTGTAAGGATTTTTTACTGGGGGGTGCATTCTTTGCTTAAAGACAAATGGAATGGCATTATAGTGCTCCAGTGCTTGAACTCCACTTGGTAGAATACACTGGAATACATTAAGGGTTTACTAAGAATTTAGCAGGGGTATGACCACGTATATTTTAGATGACTGTTTGGAATATGATCTCTTGAAATACTAATGGGTTGACCTCCATAATCAAATGGCCAAGAGTTTTTGTTTGACTAAGATAGGTGATCCCTGGAATTATTTTGTTGCGGGAATCGCACTTAAATATACACAAACACCAAAAATTACTGAAACTAGGGTACTGTCACGGTTAATTCTCAAAGTTACCCTTTGGGGCATATGAGGGGAAACCATAATATTGGTAAACAGGGCAGTCCCTTTGAAGTTATGGAACAGTTAATAAATAAATAAAGATTTGTGACTGGTGAAGTTAATATATGATAAAGGCAGACTTGAGAGTTGCAAAAGCAAACTGTCAGGCCAAATGGCATAAATGGTTATGTTACTCTGGGTGGCTTTTCAAGTAGGCTTAATTATATGGCAGGTGATTGGAATATGATTGCAAAGTAACAAGAAATGCAGACGGGACCCAGAAGGATTAAAATTCTAGCCACTGGACTGCATGTGGCAAAATTAGCTAGGGTGATGACAGATATTTAGGGTTATGCAAATAAGGAAAAGAATGACTACACTAGGTCTTCTGATCACTATGGTACCTTTTCCCATATTGGTAAAATGTTAATTATAATAGAATATTATAATTAGGCAAGTTAAGAAGCTTTATGTTGGTCCAGTTATCTCCGATTATGTGCCTTGGGTTTTCACTCAAACTGTTTAAAGTGAACCTCAACTTTAATGCCAAATTTTCAGAAATTATTAAAAGTTGGACAGCATTAGGCAATAAAATCAACTAGGCAACATCTGATCAATGGCAGCAGCTCAAGCATGGCCTCTCTAGGTATCTAAGGAAAAAAAGACTGCTCTGCAAAAGAGAGGGAGGTCCGAGGCTGAACAGGGTAGAAGGTGAGTTGCTAGAAGAAGCTTAGCATGATGGAGTTGCTGATTACATCATGAAGATGTTAGACAATAAACTGCATAGGCTGCAGAAAAAGCTGCACTCATTTTTTAATAATTCACCAGGAGCTCTAACATGTCTTACATCTAGACTCTGCCAAAAGCAGGCAGACTGTATGGTGGTTATGATCAAAATATCAAATAGTTTAATCACTGATAAATGTTATGATATTTTAGAGAACTTTAGGGTTTGCCATCCAAAGTTGTACTCCCAAAAGGAAGTGGAGATAGGACACAGACCTCTCAAAGCAAAATATGTGAGTGATCTTCCCTTACAAAAGCTTAAAACCCAGGGACCTGATGGTTTGCTGGTACAGGTATATTAGGAAATGGGTGGTAGGTTTGTGCTTTGGTTTTAGAAGATGCTTTCTATGTTCTTGCTGTGGGAGTTATTCTGGAAAGTCAAAGGCTAGCAGTAATCCAGTAATCATAGATACACCTAGGGAGGAGAAAGATAAAACTCTGGTTATCTCCATATCAACCTATTCCCATCGTAAATCACAATTGTAAAATCTTTACTTTAATGGTGGCTAGGCATCTGGCTAAAATGATAACTAATTTAGATAACTGAACCAAATGGGATTTTTACCTGGTGGAACAACCTTTGATAACATAACTAAGACACTGGCAGTTACTGATGATGCTTACCGAAGGGATGGATAACTACTGGCACTTAGATTTGCTGCAGAGCAGGCTTTTGATCAAATTAATTGGAGATATTTGTTTCAGGTTCTAATTGTTATACTTTTCTTGTAAAAGCTGGTACAATTACTAATGGGTATATACCATGGTTCTACATCACAAGTTAAGTTGGAGCCATAGTTGTCAGAGGAGACTGTGCTAGCTTGGGAAATGAGACAAGACTGCCCAATTTCACCCTTTGCTTTTTGCTCTTAATTTGGAGCCATTGGCAGGGAATGGCATGGATGCTATGTCAGGTACAGTGGAGTATAATTTTTTTTATATACAGATGACCTGCTGATATATTCTGACATTTCAGAGTTGTTTCTGGAGTTAGACAGATTTTCATAGTTTTCTGGTTATAAGATCAGCTAAAAAATAGGTCAGTTGGAAAAAATTAAGATCCAACCCAGGGGATTTCAAAGTAGTATACATTTTTGGGAACTCAAACCAAATAAAATAGTTGGGCACTCTGCTCCAGCAATCTACATATTTGACACTTGAGATATTATACCAAAGCACTGAGCAGTTTAGTAGAAAGGGGAAATTGTTGCTGCTATATTTTGCAAGTAGACTTGACATGCATCAATAGTTTGTTCACCCAGTTTTTGACTGAACAGACTAAAAATATTTTCACACCTTGCATCTAAATATCCATAAGGAAGAGCTTCAATTTTCTTAGTTTTTTGTATTACTTTGTTTAGTTTCTTCCCAAATATCTTCAGCTGCTATAATAGCATGTTTTTCATCTACAGACCTACATGCTTCATCTTATGTCCCCTAAGAATATGTGTTGTTGAACCAATTCATGCATTGGTGCATAGTTTACCACTATAACTTTTGTTTCATCTTATTTTATGTACTAAAAAGATATAAATCCACAATACCAAAATGTTCTTTTCACAGATTTACTGAATGCGGAATAATGTCATCTGCACATTACCCTAACTGTTCCTGAATACCACACTAGTTATTCACTTGAATATGTGAATCCCTTAGTTTGTTTGATAATGGCTCTAAATATAAAGCAACTAACAGAATGGAAAAGACATCCTTGCCTGGTTAATTTGTTCAAATACAGCTTGTCAGAGAAGATCCCTTCCATGTTAATTCTTGCGTCCAGCTTGTCACATATTCTCCTTATTAACCTTATTATTCTATCAGAAAATGCAAATGTTGCCTATCAGAAAATGCAAATGCTGCCACTTCCCCATCCATAACATCCTAGCTGCCTCTACTCACCAACAATGGTGGTGTTTTCTAACATTTTGCTTCCATCTGCATAATAACTGTTCTATTAATATTGTCAAAATGTTTGCCCTCCATTCACAAAGCCACACTGATCTAGACCTATCAATTTTGGTAATATCACTGCCATTCTCTTGTTCTGATACAGACACTTTATAATCCTGGTTTAAAATTAAAATGGGTCAATATGAAGGTAGATTTGGTAATAAAGTCTCCACATTTTTCTTCCAAGATGGTGGCATCCCCCCAACCATTTAAAAATACTGTTAAACACATACTTCCAAATTGTTATCTCTGTCTTCCCTCCTAACTTTTAAATTTCTACAAAATGACATCTTTTCTGGAAAACTCAATACAGACTGACTATGCATCACTGTTTTTATTTCACCTCCCACATCCTTCGTTCATCTCTCTACCATGTTTTTAAACTCCATTTTCATTTATCCTCCTCACTATCACTTCTGAAGTAATTTTTATCTTCCTTAATAACTCAAAATCATACTCACTAGTCATTCCTTATATAGGTAGGAAAGTGCCAATCTCTCATTTTTACATCATTACACTGTATCTTTATCTTAGATTTACTGGTGCATTATCTGACAAAGTTACTGAATGGGTCTCACAAAATTAAATACACAAGCTCCTGTTGAAAAAGCATTCTATCTAGTCTAGCCCAGTTATTGTTTATTGGGAAAAATATGTAAATTCTATTGGAGTTCCTGCTACTGAACTCTCTCATCTTTTAACAAGAAACATCTTTATTAAATTATTGTGTGTGACATCGACAATCTTACATTTATATGAATGAAAATAAATCATAGTGGCACAATTTCAGTTGCAAACATTATACCTTACAAACCATGCCAAAACAACTGTAGCTGCAAACATTACACACTGCTTTTAAAATATCCAGTCATTGAAAAACAGAATAGGCAATGGCAGGGAAACAGATGACAAACATAATAAAATAAGCGCTTTTGTAAAGTTTAATAACTAAACTTCTTCAGACAAAAGCAGTAACCAAAACAGAGCAAATAAATACTCATTCACATATCACGATCGTATAGTCACACAACAATACAAAAATCATTCATTAATTCCCCATTCAACAACCCACCTGTTCCTACAAAATACATGTAATCAGTTAAACTGTGTTATAACAATTTTTTAAAAATATAAATATGTAAAATGTATTAAAGTGCTAAACTTCTCAACTTCAACATGCAAGCTATATAGCACACATTGTTCAATCCAGGCTGACTGTAGGCATACAACCTTATCTGCCAAAAAACTCCTGTTGTTCTAATCTCAATTACAGCGCCACACCCCCATCAGACTCCACATGGTCTATTACCTTAAACAAAAAGGAATGCCCTGGATGACCTACTGAGTGTTTTGCTAGGACATTTTCCAGTTTACCCTTCCTAATGTTATGCAGATGTTCATACAGACGTTCCTTTAATTTACGGTCATTCTTTCCTATGTAAAAACAAGGACAAGAGTGACATTTGGCTAAATAAATAATACCTGTAGAATTACAATTGTATCTGCCCCTACACTTACATTTATGTCCTCTGACTAAAAATTAGTTCCTTACGTCTATATATTTACAATAGGGACATGCCTCACATTTATACATCCCTTGTTGTCTCATGGAACTTTGCTTCCTAAATTCCAACAAATTCTTTAGGTTATGACCTTTTTGAAAAATAAATCTAGGTCTCCCTTCAACTTTACCCCTTAGTGACTCATCGGATGTAATTAGACACCAGTTGTTAAATAAAATTTGCTTTATGTTGAAGGCATCAAGAAGAAAAGGTGTAATGAATGCTAAACAAAAATTAATATTGTTGTCAACAATGTTATCTACACTTACTGTGTCATCTCCTTCTAGGGGGGAATAATTATCATTCAAAATAGCCTTAAAGTGCCCTGACATTCTCTTTGCTTGTACTTCTGTTATAAGTTCATTCAATAATTGGGCAGGGTAACCCCATCTCAGAAAGATGTTTTTTGATAGGTGGAAATCTACATTGCTGGTAACCAGCTGACCTTTCACGGCCGACTTTCTTCTGATACATTGGATGTGTGCTGGAAAAATGTAGGAAGGAGTTGGAATAAGTCTCCTTCCTGAAAATCCTTGCTTTATAGCATTTGTTCTCCCTATCCTTAAACAAATCTACATCCAAGTAGGCAATTCTGTCACTATGAAAGACCATAAATTCGGTTGTGCTATTACAATACTGGATGAATTCCGCAAAAAGTTCTTGTCCACCTTTAAAAATGACACAGATATCATCCAAGTATCAGGTATAATAATGGACCAAGTCTAAAAATGGATTATTTTTAAACACAAATTCACTCTCCTAGTAGGCCATAACCAAAGACTAGCCCAACATACGGAGCCAAACGCAACACCCTTTCTTTGCAAGAAATACTTGCCCTCAAACAAAAAGAAAGTACTGGACAAAATTGTGTCAGATAGTTCCTGAATTAATGACAAATCATGATTGTTGACTCCCTTTGTTTGTAAGTAGGAGGCCTATCCATTTCAATGCCTAAATCATGGGGGATGACAGTGTAAAGGTCCGTTATATCAACTGTTGCAAAATTATAGTCATTATCAAACACAATGTTATTGATATTGTCGGTCAACCATTACATAGCTTATTTAGATCATGCCTTCTTTTATAGATCATTCCTCCTCTGCATGTAGTGGTTCCACATTTCCCATTTTTTTCCTGTGTAATGTACTCCTACCCTTTTCTAAAGATCCAAGTTCCAGTTATTTTATCTCTGTTACTATCTTTGTTACTTCTAGTAAATTTGATTTAGACTTTGATTTCCATTTTCTAGTTATTGATTTTTTGGCAACCATCATAATTAGACACAGCAAGGCCTTACTATGTCTAGGCAATTCCAACTCTGTATCATAGCTCAAAAAATAATTTCCCTAGCCACTCCAATTTGCTCACCCAGCATCTCCAACAGAGCAGTCTGCAAAGTCAGCCAACTCATTACAGTCTCAGTATATATGTTCCCAGTTACCTCTTCCTTCTGCATCACATCTCCAACATTTGCTGTCTACCCGAGGAAAAATTATTTGAAATCTGCTTGGGGTATAAAAATATCTATGTAAATACTTCCAGACAAAGATCCTAAGTCTTCAGATTTTGGTTCATGTTTGGGAGACATACATATATCCCACCGTTGTTTCGTTGTAAATTGCTTATCCAATATCTCTTCCTAATTCTTCCTAACCTCTTCTGATTGATTCTTATAGTTATCATGCAGTATTTAATATGCTCTAATAATTATTCCTTTCTTAAAGGCAACTTCTGTTTTAGATTCTACTAAGAACTATACCAGTGCTGGTCTTTCGATTAGGACCCCCTATTTCTTTTTCTTTGCCTTTACTTGGACATCAATCCTTGATAATGGAAGGCAATCTCTAACCTACAGTCCAAATAAGTTCTTGGCATCTTTCCATTCTATTGCCTTTCCCTCTCTAGTTATTTGCTCCCAATACCTTGGTTCCTTTGTCAGTTTTCTCCAATATACTCCTGTCCCCTTCTTGTCTATTGCCTTTATCCCTAATTTCAGTCACCCCTATCAACAGAATCACCTTTCTCCATTCCCATATTGGTTTAGTTCTTAGAATACCTTCTGCTACTTTGAGTATGATATTCTGTTTGATTATTGTTTTCCTTAAAGGATTGCATCCAAAATCCCAGTCTCTCCTTGTTACTTGAACTTCCTCCCCGTTTCTTCATCATCTCTTTCCATTTTGAGTTATAGTTTTCTGCTTGTGTTATGCACAGGAGCCTTAGCAGTGTTGCTCTGAAATATCACTTCAAATCGGGTAAACCCAATCTGCCCTGTTCCACTGATAAAATAAGCTTATCCCACTTGACTCTTGCTGCCTTCCCCTCCCACATAAAATCCTTCAGCTCTTTATTAATTACGATCCACAACTTCTCCTCTGGTTGATAAAAATATGATATGCCTGAACTGTATATGAGACTAAATGCACTAAAAACATTTTAACTTGTTGTATCTTACTAGTAATATTCATATGACAGAGCTTCCATTTTCTCAATTTTTGTCTTTTGCTTGGTCTCTTCCCACATATTTTTAACTGCCACACTGGTATAATTTTAATTTGTACTCCTAAATAGTTTATCATGTCCTAAAAAAGTTTATCATGTCCTCGTAAGTATGGATATTGCTTAACCAATTCGTATGTGGGTACATAATGTACCACTATTGCTTTTGTTTAGGCTTCATTAATCTTGCTTCCTGAAAAGGTCTGAAACTGTCTCATCATGTTCCACGGCACTGTAATGCCCCTTTCTGGTTTTGTCAGGTATAAAATGTCATCTGCAAATACAGACAGCTTCTATTGACTACCATACCAATCATATCCTTGAATTTCTGAGTCCATTTTCTTTACCAATGGTTCTAAATATAACTCAAACAACAAAGGGGAGAGAGGACACCCCTGCCTAGTTCCTCTGCTCAATAAGAGATTATCAGAAAGGACTCTACCCACTTTAATTTTCACCTCCGATCCCCTCATAGGCTCTCCTAATCAACCTTATAATTTTTTTCAGGGAATGTAAATGCTGCCATTGCTCTACTCAAAGTCTCAGCTCCCTAAGTCAAATGCTTTCTCTGCATCAAGACCTACCAACAACAGTGGCATTTTCTTACATTCTGCTACCTCTGGATCATCACTATTCTGTTAATGTCAAATGTTTGCCTTACCTCCACAAAATCACATTGATCCATATCTATCAATGTTGGCATCACTTTTGCCATTCATTGTGTCATTATAGACAACCACTTTATAATCATGATTTAGCATTGAAGTGGGTCTGTATGAAGTTGGATCTGATGGATCTTTACCCTCTTTAGGTATTAGAGCTACTACCACTTTCTTCCAGGATGTTGGTACTTTTCCTCTTAAAATACTGTTAAACAAAACTGTCCAGATCTTTATCAGTTTTTCCGTACTAGCTTCCAAACTTGCACAAGAATACCATTTATTCCTGGGGACTTTCTGTAGATTGGTTATACATCACCAGTTTTATCTCATCTCCTACTATCCTGACTGTTAGTAATTGAACCTCCTCTAGCCTGGGCATATTTAATTCATCCATAAACATTTCCATTTCTACCTTTTCTTGATTTCTATATCTCTCTGCTTTATACAGACTTTCACAGAATTTTCGTTCTACAGGATCCCTTGTCATCTTCCTTGTTATAGGCTCGCTAAGTTTGGTGACAGCCCTTTCTATTTGCTGTTGCCTGAGCCGTTGTGCTAAAAGTTTTTTGTGTTCTAGGGTAATTATCAAAAAACAGTTGCTTAACAGCAATCTTTTTAAACTCATGTATATTATCGAGGTAATCCCTTATTTTCTGTTTAGCATTCTACAGTCGCTCCTCTTCTTGTTCTGTGAGATTCCCCCTCTTTTGCAGTATTTTAACACTTGTCAGTCCCTCTAAGCAATTCTTGTTACTTCTTAACCATATGTCCCTTTCATATATTTCCACCCTATTTTTAAATTCCACTTTAATTTTATCCCAGTCCCTAGCTATATTTTCAGAAGAAATTTCTATCTTCACTAATACCTCATGAATAATTTCCACTGCCCATTCCTTAAATTCCTCTCTTTTCAACAGACAGATGGGAAGATGCCAGTGTCATTTTTATTTCATTACCCTGTATTTTTATTTTAATTATTATTGGTGCATGATCTGAAAGAGTTATTGGGTACATAGCAAGACCTTCAATTAAATGCATATGTTTCTGTGAAATGTATATTCTGTCTAGCCTAGCCCAGTTTTTTATCTTGGGGAATAATATGTAAATTTGCTCCAAACTTCTAGTACTGAATTCACATCTTTCATGCCAAATGTTTTCATAAAGTTCTTTAAAAATCTACCCTCCTTTGTTATATTTTCCCCTCTGGGCCCCCCCAGAAACATCTTCAATGTTGCAAATCAAATTCCAGTCCCCACGTATAAGTAATATTTCTTGCTGAAAGCTGATTATTTCTCCCAGAATTTTCTTAAGCTCCATTACAGCAGCTTTCGGTGGAATATAAATACATGCCAGCGTAATCCTTCTCCCTTGCCAGTAGCCCCTTAATACTATAAGTATTCCATTATTGTCATTTATATTTTCATTTATTACTACTGGATCTCGTCTTGCAATTAAAAGAAGTACTTCTCTCTTCCTTTGTCTCAGATATTCTGCTGAATAACCATCCTGAAAACCTTTCTTTATCAAATTCACATATTCAGTTATTTCAAGTACGTCTCCTGAAGCATAGCTACTTGGACACTTTTTTACTCTTTCTTTTTTGTATTTATCTGTGAGACTCATTAACATTTAAACACATTATACAAAGAATCATGTTCTTGAGGGATTATTCTTCCCACCATTTATGTATAATAGTTTTTTTTTTGGCAAATGTATGGTTAGAGCTTTTGTATTAAATGCATGCACCATTTGGCAGGTTAATCTTTTATACAACTGTTTCTTGTCATCTCCATTTAAGCCTATGCCACATCTTGCAGAATATTGTTTTACTGAAAACCCTCAGACAAAAATACACTCCCCAATATCCCCTAAAGCTAATAACTTAATAACACACAAAACTATGTAAATAAGAACAACAAACATTCTAAAATGATAGCCACATCCACAGGCTAGAGACACCCAAAAAGAATGGTCATTCATGCTAAGATGCATGATGCTGTCTGTGCTTTTAATAAATGCTATTTGATTTTTGTCTTATCTTTATAGCTCTCCCAGCTAAGAAAACACCTGAATGCTTTCAGTACACATTTTCTCTAAGTCTTTTCTCTTTATCAGATTGTCTTCTGGTGACATGCAAACCAGACACAAACTGCATAAGGATATCTTGTTTACCAGAAAAAAGCCTTATACTATTCAATATTCTTTTCCATTTACATATTTTGTAATAAATGTGTTGCTGGACAAATCCCAGGGTTAATCCAATCATTTCCCTATGCAAGCATGAGAAAAAGCACACTTTTTCTTTTGCCATGCTCTCTCAACCAGACCTTTCCCTTCTCCCTTTTTTTTTCAAACATTGCAGTGTCTACATTTCTTAAAACTGAACAGTTAAAAAGAGAGAAGAAAGGATAAAAAGAAAAAAACAAAACAAAAACACCTGTTTATATTAATACCCACATTACATTAATTGTTTGTCTCTTTCGGCTTTTCCCGGTTAGGGGTCGCCACATCAGAACTCCGGTCCACTAATGATTGGCAGTAGATTTTTACGTACTGGCTTGCCGGGCCTAATGCACAACCTTCAACAAAGGAACGCCCATTCACGCATGTTGCTACACAGAAGACCCTCTGAGAATCGAATGGGCAACGTCTAACTGTGAGGCAACAACGCTACCGCAGCACCACCACCGCATTACATTAATAAAAGAACCAAAAAAGCTTTACTTTGTAGCTTGGTAATAAAATCATGCAATATTTAAACATTACCATTAAGAGGAAAAAAATGTTTTACTTACGGTTAACTTTCTTCTTCTCTCTCCAAAGTAGCTCGCCAAAGCTTAATGATAGAGCATATGCTTTAGAGTCCCTTACAAATTTAGCAAAGTCCACAAAAATCCAGTATTTTCAAATCCTCTTGTTCTGCTATGTTTCACAAATATAATTATTGCTTTGTAATCCCACACTTGTCTGCTTACAATTCGGATTTTATTCTCCGAACAGTAATAACATGAAGCAGAGTATGTACTGAAATCTCATGTTCATACCAGATATTCTCATATACTTCTTCATAAATCAGCCCTCATTTGTTAGATTCCCATGATACATCCTCACTATTTGAAATTAGGTTCCAGTCCCAACCTATTAATAATATCCCTTGCTGAAAATGTATCATTTTTCCCAAAATGCACCTAAGCTTCATAATAGTAGTTTTAGGTAGAAAATAAACACATGCTACTATAATTCTCATCTCCTGCCAATGACACTAAAAAAGAAGTTATGTACTCACTACAATGTTCCATCTGAGTAGTTGTACTTCATTTGTCTTCAATCTGTGGGATATGGATCCATATCGGATCACAGCCGGCAACTTTGCTAGCATCAGCTCTGAGCTCCAAACTCCTCCCCTTACCCATAATACACCTTAACTGTCTTCCTTCCCCAGATCAAGTTTGCTAAACTTATACTGAGAGCCCAATCTGAAATATATATTTGTGACCTATACTGCAGCCCGTAGGCTGATCATGCGCCAAGGTCAGGGGGAAGGAGGGAGGGACGGTTGAAGACAAATGAAGTACTACTACTCAGATGGAATGTTATGGTGAGTACATAACTTCTTTATCTGAAGTAGTTTACTTCATTTGGTCTTCAACCTGTGGGACAGAGTCCACAGCTACTAAATTCCTGGGAGGCGCTCATTGAAGGATATTCCGGAGCACCGCAGAGCCAAAGGATGGTCTCCTTCTGGAAGTCAAATCCAATTTATAATGAGAAGTAAATGTATGAGATGAGGACCAAGTAGCTGCTGAACAAATATCATCCATAGACACTCTGGACCAAAAGGCCGCAGATGTAGCCATGGACCTAGTGGAATGAGCTTTCAAATGGCTTGGAGGAGATATGCTTCTGTCCTTACAGACCTGCAGGATGCATGAAAAAATCCACCTAGCTATAGTGACCTTGGAGATAGGTTTCCCCCAAAAGGGTTTAAAAAAGGATACAAACAACTGATCAGATTTACGGAAATTTTTTGTCCTGTATAAACAGAGTCATAACTGTCTGTGAACATCCAACATATGGAGTTTGTATTTCATCTTGTTCATAAAATTAGGAAAAAACACAGGCAAATTGATAGTCTGATTGATACTGACTGATGATGCCTTAGGAAGAAAGGATGGATTGGTCCAAAGAGAAACCCTATCTTTGTGAAAAATCATGTAAGGAATTTTGATGTACAATGCCTGTAATTCTGAAACCCTTTTAGCAGAGTAATAGCCACCAGAAAAAGCTGTTTTCCAAGATAAAAAATTTTAGATCTGCAGTTGCGGTAAGCTTGAAAGGCGGAGCGACCAAAGCTTGAAGAACCACAGTAAGGTCCCCATGGAAGAACAGGATCTCTGACCGGGGGGTGGAGGGGGGGTGCGTAACACAAAGGTGCCTTTGATAAAGGCTTTACACAGTCTGGAAGAGGCTAGAAAGGCAGAATCATAACCCACATGAAAATGAGAGATGGCAGCCAATTGAACTTTGACGGTAGAAAAACTAGCTCCGTGTTGAAAAATATCAGCTAGAAAATCAAGAATGGTGGAAATAGGAGCCATGAAAGGGTCTAAACTCCTTTGAGAGGCCCAAAAGGAAAAACATTTCCACTTGCTGTGATAAACCTTCCTGGTTGAAGACTTATGAGCAGCCACCAAAACAGATCTAACTGAGGAGGATAGTCCAGGAGTCCTAGCAATCACGGGAACTGGAGCAGCCAAGCTGTGAGCTACAGGCTGTCCAGATTCAGATGAGGCACCCCTGATGAAGGGTGTGAAATTAAATCCTGAATGGAATCTAGGATCCAGGGCAGAGCCAGAAGGTGAGACCAAAGGAAGGGAAACCATACCTGGCGAGGCCAGAATGGGGCAATGAGGATCACTTTGCTCCCCAGTCGAGCTTTCTGTAGAAACCTCAGAATGACAGGTACTGGCAGATAAGCATACAGAAGACCAGGAGGCCAAGCATGAACTAGAGCGTCTCTGGGGGACTCCCCCAGCAGGGGGTTCAGAGCGAAAAACTTGCTGCACTTCGCGTTGGAAGGTGGTGCGAAGAGATCGCAGCAAGGGTGACCCCACTCGTTGAAGATCTGTTCTGCTACTGACAGATTCAGAAGTCCACTCGTAAGGCATCAGAATGGTCCGACTTAGCCTGTCCGCTAGGATGCTGGACCATCCCGGAATGTGTGTTGCAATGAGAAAGCGAGTGGTGGAGATCACCCATTCCCAAACTCTCATGGCCTCGTGACAAAGGGTGTAAGATCTGGTCCCTCCCTGTTTGCCGATATACCAGACCACTGACATGTTGTCTGACTGAATTGCAATCGTGCCCAGAGGAAGAAAGGCATGAAGGGCCTGCAACTCTAGAAGGATCGCCCTAATCTTTAGGACATTTAAATGCAAGCTGGTCTCTATTGGGGACCACAGGCCTTGGACTGTCCTATCTGAACAATGCCCCCCATCTGTGTTGAGAGGCATTCGTGGTCACTGTCGCTTGGGCAGGGGCTGGAATGAAGGGTTGTACCTCCAAAATGTCCGGAGAGCTCATCCACCATATGAGGGATGACCAACAGACTCGACTGAGTTGAACTGGATATGTCAGAGGCAGTTTCAACATGGACCATTGTACAGCTAGAGTCCACTGTAAAATCCTCATGTGTAACCAAGCACACGGAAGAGTTATGGTCGCCTCCATCGAGCCTAGAGCCCTCAATACCGATTCCGCCACTGGAAGATGAGAACGGTAGATCAGGAAGACATGCATTCTCAGGTTTTGAACTCTCTCCAAGGTCAGGAATATTCTGCACTGAAGAGTATCTATCCTGGCACCAATGTAATCTATCACTTGTACAGGCTCTAGGAAAGATTTGGATGTACTGATTGTGATCTCCAAATGCAGGGCAAGTGTCAGGAAATAATCCCTGGTTTGGGAGAGTAGACGCCTAGTGGGAGCAGTAAGGAGCCAATCGTCCAGGTACGGATAGACCTGAATCCCCTGAAGCCTCAGTTGAGCCGCTACAACCACCATCACTTTGGTAAAGACCCTGGGGGTTGTGGTGAGACCAAAGGGCAGGGCTCAGAATTGGTAATGATTGACTCCTAGGCAGAAGTGGAGGAACCTCCTGGAGCTTCTGTACATTTTTATGTGATAGTAAGCATCCTGGAGGTCTACCGAGCACATCCAGTTGCTCTCTTGCAGGTATTGGACTGTAATCATCATGGAGCTCATAAACAAAGACATTGGGGACCTACAGACACTAGATCCTACCCAGTTCGGCTTTGTCAAGGGCAGATCCTGCCTTTTGAACCTGGTTGACTTCTTCGAAACAGTCACCAAAGCCATAGATGAAGGGAAGGTAGTCCACACAGCCTATCTGGACCTTGCAAAGGCATTTGACACAATACCCCACTCGGGCATCATAGATAAGCTATCCAGCTTAAATATAAACCCCTATGTCACAAGATGGGTCGCAAACTGGCTCAAAGACAGAACCCACAGAGTGAGAGTTGCTGGAGCCATGTCAGACTCGAAACCGGTCACAAGTGGCGTCCCACAGGGTTCTGTCCTGGGACCACTCTTGTTCGGTATATACTTTTCCGAGGTACAGGCAAACGTGGGAGGACTATGGCTCACCAAGTTCGCAGACGACTGCAAACTGGGCGCCATAATCGACTCTCCAGCTGACACAAACATCCTTCAAAAAGGTCTCAAAGAGACAGATAACTGGTGCCAGCGCCATGGTTTAAAGCTAAATACCAAAAAATGTATAGTCATACCCTTTGGCAAAAACAATGTATCCCACAAATTACCACATAGGCGGAAACCCATTAAGTACAGAGAAAGTTATTAGGGACTTGGGGACCCAAGTTGATAGCAATCTCTCCTTTGAAAACCACATTGCCAAAGTGGTTAGAAAGACCTTCTACATAGCCCACCTCATCACGAAGGGTTTCACATTTAGAGCAAGAGAGGTAATCGTGCCCCTTTATTCATCCCTCATCGGGCCCATCGTAGAATACAATGCCCCTTTTGGGATGTACCTTATCCGACACCTGCAGCAATTAGAAAGACCCCAAAATTATCTCACCAAGAGGATCAAGGGTCTCAAACAGATGACATATGCTGCTCGGTTAAAAAAACTCCAGCTCTAGTCAGTTGCATACCGCCTACTTCGAGGCGAACTATGCCTGACATACAAAGCTATGTCAAATCCAGAATTAATGGACATGCTCCACCTCAGTAAATCTAAATCCCTTAGAGCCACACGCTCTAGGGACTTGAATCTCAGCACAGAAAGAAATAGAACTTGCTGGAGGGACAGGTTCATAACCCAGAGGCTCCCTTCGCTCTGGAATAGAATTCTAGTTCATGTGAGGCAGAGCACCTCACTGAATCTCTTCAAGAAGAATCTCGATAGGTGGATGGGGGATCGTAGGTTTGTCCCAGGGATTACTCCCGTGTCACTATTAGATAGAGGCACAGTAAACTAAACCTTAAAAGGGGCACAGTATACTCAAATCAAGGGGTGGCGTAAGCCATACAGAATCGGGCTAGGCTTATAATTGCCCCAGGGCAGATAGCCTAGTATGAACCTATGAACCTATAATGTGACCATCCGGAACTTCTCTTTGGCAACTGACAGTTTCAGGGTAGAGAGGTCCAGAATGGTCCTCAAGTCCCCCGTTTTCTTTGGCACCAAAAAGAACCTGGAGTAGAAGCCTGATCTGGGCTGATCTGGTGGGAAGGTTTGATGGCTCGTTTTCCTAGCAGCTTAGAAATTTCCTGTGCTGCTGCATCCTTTGCATGGGTGGTATGTCTGGGAGGTGTCTGAAAGATATGGGGGAACCCATGAAGGGGATAGTGTATCCTCTGGATATGATTTGAAGCACCCAGCGGTCTGTTGATATGGACTTTCATGCTGCTGGTGTGCAAGGACAATCGTCCCCGACTGCCTCCAGAGTAGAGCAGTTGGGCAACCCCTCAGGGTTGCTGCCCGGGTCTGTCCGAGAAAGGTTCTCGAGACTCGAAGTTTCGCAGACTCCCTCTGCCTCTGGGCTGGCGTTCCATTCTGTCCCCCTCTGCCTCTGGGGGAAGAACAGCCCTGAGTGTCCCAGGAATACTGTGACTTCCGAAACCACATCTTCTTTTGCCCTCTCTGGTTCCGGGAAAAGGACCTTTGAGGGTTAGAGAAACGAATCCCGACAGCAGACAGTGTCTTCCCGTCCTTCTCACTCTGGACTAATGTCTCCATGACAGTCTTACTGAAGAGTGTAGAGCCACCATAAGGGGCATTGGCAAAAGATGCCTTGAAGGGTTCGGAAAATTGACATAACCTGAGCCAGGCATTACGCCTCATGGACACACCAGATCCAGCCGCTCCTTCCGTTGCATGGGAGAGGAGTCGTATGAACATGTTAGATACTGCTTTTAGAGAGGCCATCCTTGCGGAGAATGAAGCCTTGTCCTCCTGCAACATGGACTTGGGGGGGGGAGTCTCCTCCAGCTCCTTGACTAGGTCGCGTTGGGAGTCTAGTGACATGTACCATGTAATTCAGTGCCCTAATCGAGAAAGTAGCTGAAGCATACACCCGCTTCCCTAGGAGGTCCATCATCCGTGACTCTTGGTCAGGAGGGTGGACCGAGGAACTCTCCTGGACAAGTTCCTTCTTTTTGGCCGCTGCTACCACCATGGTGTCCACAGGGGATCCCTTATTCCATGATAGCCTATCTATGGGGGGGGGGGGCTAAGGATCTTATCAGGTCGCTTTGGTATGGGTTCCATGGTGTCGGGTTCCTTCCATGTCCATGAGGTGACCAAATCCACCAAAGGATCTATGGGAGGGGACACCCAGGAAGTAGATGGGCCCATACTGAAAGCCTCCAGGAACACCGACTCATCAGAAGAGGGTCTGGGGGCAGACCAACCTCCCTGCTGGTGCAAGATCTCCATGATGTCTCCAAAGGAGACATCTTCGGAAGGTGATCTTGGAGAACCCTCTCCATCAAAGTATGTGTCCTCCATGAGGGACTCAGGGGAGTCCAAGTGCCTCACGTATGCTTGCGAGGCACATCCCCGGTGGGGCTCTCCAGGAGGTGCTCGCAAGCCATTTGTTCCTCGGGGGGATCCATCTGAGGATCTTAGAGCACTGGCTTGTCCCTCTGGTATGATGATGGGGACCATAGACAGAGCCAAGGGGGTCTGGGAGGAGTCAGAAGGGACAGTCAGGGTCTCGAACTGAAGAAGAGGAACCTTTCTACCACATCCAATGCCGAAGGAGAGCGAACCTAACAAATAAGAAGGTTGGTCTCCCGGGTCCAACCCAAGAATCGGAGCCGGGCCCGAGGTGGACGGAGCTCCGAGGGAGGGTAACCTGGCCCGACAAAGTCAGTGCGATGGAAAAGGTTCCACTCTCTTGGATCCGACACCCAAGCTCCGGCTCAAATCCAAGCTGGTTGGATCCAAAATGCTCCAGGCAGCTGTCGGCATCGAGGAAGCAGGTACCGTTGGCGCCGAACCTCTGATCAAAGTCAACCTCGGATCCGAATACTCCGAACCCAAACGTTGGATTGGAGAAGGACAAATGGGATGAAAGAAAGGAAATGAGCTTCCCCCTCCAGCGGGAGGGGGGGGGCTGGCAAAACCCCCATCTGGATCTGTGTACAGATAAAGCACCTCATTATCTTATCCAGATCCATATTGGATAAGGAGCAGGTAGACCATGACAAGGCCACGAACTCTGACCTGGTGGGTCGGGGCACTGAGGCCCGAGAGGCTGGATGTGTCTCCTCCGGCTCCAGGGAGTACCTCAGAGATCAGAGCTGAGGGGAGTAACGGATCCGTGCTGTCTTGCTGGGTGAAGCAAGGTTCGGAGACCTCTTCTCTTCTCCCTCGTCTTCGAATCTCTCTCCCTTTCTCTCCCTCTCTTCTGCTCCGCTACCACAGGCTTAGCTACAGGAGGTTGAATCCCAGCCTGGGAGGGAGGAGAAGCCAGTGGAAGAGAGGAGGCAGAGGCAGCCACAGCAGCCGCTGTGACTGAAGCCAAAGATGAGGAAAGAGAGTCGGAAGGAGGAAGAATACCTTTGAGGGCCAACTTGGCCTTCCTATCCTTTAGGGCATGGGGGTTGAAGCCCGCACAAATGCCACAATAGACACTAAGGTGGGCCACACTCAAGCACAAAATACACAGAGTGTGGCCATCTGTTGGGGATAGCTTATGGCCACACTCTGTGCAGTGCTTGAAAACAAGCTTTTCAGTCATGCTAAGGTTAGAAAGATAGCCTTGAAAAAAGACAGGCAAAGTCTTTCTAAAAGGTCACACACACACCCACTCATCACACTAGTCTATAGAAAATCACTGTGGGGGGCATCACAGAACAAACTACTCTACCTAAAAACACTAAAACTTGATGCCAAAGCAATGGGAAGGAGAAGGGGAACCTACACTAACACTAACTGACAGGAAATTAAAAAATTAGCTACTTACAATAAGGTTTTAAACCCACTGCTAGTTTGAGCTCAGAAGACACGATGTAGAAGCAAATCGCGGCAAGCGAGATTGAGGAAAGGAAGGCAGTGGAGGTGTATTATGGGTAAGGGGAAGAGTTTGGAGCTCGAAGCTGATACTAGCAAAGTTTCCAGCTCGGATCCGATACAGATCTGTATCCCACAGGTTGAAGACTAAATAAAGTAAAATACTTCAGATTCTACCATTAGTTTCACCTTTTCCTCTTCTACAATTACTGGGTTCCCTCTTCTAATCAGTATTATTGGTCTTTTCTTTCGTCCCTGATATTCTGCTGAATGTCTACCCTGAAGTTCCCCTTTATTGTCATAATCATGTTCTCATTCCTATCCAGATGCATCTTCTATAACATTATTTGCTCCCTACACTCACTATAATTGAATACTCTGTTTCTGTCTACACCTGTAATGCATTTACATTCCAAGTAAATATTGACAAAGCAGACTCTGACAAAAAGCTATCACTCCCATATATTATACATGACAAGTCTTTTAAATACGTTTCCATCTTAAATCTCAAATCATCTTACATATTATATCAGATACTGTTGGTATATCTCATGGAGGATACTGCTGCGCTGGAAAAGATTCCCCACCATGTAAAATAAAGTTTATCCCTATCCATATTCAAGTGGAACTTGGAACTATCCATGGAAGTTGGAAGATTTACCCCAGGACTGCCCCCTGTGTCACTAAGGGACAGCAGCACCTCCTAAAAAAAGTTCAACTCAAAACTACACAAAACTATACACACTTTCCAAAAATTAAATCTACCCCTCCAAATAGGAGAAGTTGCCCTAAATATATGACTATACCTAAAGGAATTAACTATTCTAAAGTTAAGGTTAACCATGCAAATGTGCATGTTACAGCCTGTGTTTATACTTATACATACTTATCTATATAACCCTATCAGATATAAAAAACAATGTCCATGTTTTCAGTAAACATGAACAGTTAGCCTTACGAAAAAATACACTGGTCACCTTTAAATAAATAGTCTAAATTATGGTGTTTTACCTGATGCAAAGCACTAAGGCTGATTGGGAGGCAACTATTTTGCAACTATTCATGCTTCACAGTTTTAAACTTCATTTCTCACTTTACCTTTATATTTTCACTGAACCATTTGCCAGTCCCTCTCTAAGTCGACTAGACTGTACCTCACAAAGTTTACTTAAAACATACTGTTTCATTGATCTGCCTTCTAGATTTCATTCAGAACATATTCTTCAGACCATTCATGATTAATTACATGCATCTGAGGGTCACTTGTCTTCAGCTAAAAGAGGGAGCTAATGGGGAAAAAAGCTTGTTGCTTTGCAAATGCAAGAAAGAATTATGTTCATGTTTTCATTGTTGTATTTTGTTTTTCATGTCTTTTTGCTCAAAATGCTTGTCTACACCTTAAAAATATTATTTCAGAGATCCACTTCTTAAAAACAGTGGAAACTATTTATTTATATATATATTATCAATACATATTCAGATCCACCAGCAGCCCATGACCAGAGCCTTATATTATATTTCAATTTTCTTCACACCAGACTATCTAGTTACAGTGTAAAACTCTGACACATTACAACTAAGAAGTACTTTCGTACTTTTATATCACTGGTATATGCAGCAGTAACTTAAAAAAATTCTCCATTGCACATTTTTTGCAATGATTTTACAAAACAGTGTGTAATTTAAATCAAGACATTTTTATACAAATAAAAAAACTGCTTTACATACAGTTACTTCTTTAATCCAGTAACAGTCCTAAACATTTAAGTTTTGTGCTTTGTGGTTCTCCCATCTGTTAACAAAAGTCAGTAAACTTTTAGTTGTTTTCATTCACTTCTTGTAGAACTTTTAGTTATGTACTTCCCATAACGATAGATGTATGTGATCCATCTCGCCTACATTCAATACTGATGGGCTCGGAGCCGAGATTCGGCTCCGACTCGGCCGTTATAACTAGCACGAAGTCTCTCATTGGCTGGCCCAACCCCCTATCCCAGGATGCACTACGCCCAAACCCCCAGATCTAGTTTGCCCCGAACACATTGCCCAATCAGCAGAAACACAAGGAAACACCTGTGAGAGGAGAGAAAAAATAATATCCTAGAAAACTAACAATAGTTGTCTCCTCGAAATCCAAGAGGTAGGGGGAAGGAGGGTGGGTACGTAAGAATGTAGGCAAGATGGATCACATACATCTATCATTATGTTAAGTACATAACTAAAAGATGTAATGTGATCCTATCTCGCCTACATTCAATACTGATGGGACAGCATCCCAAGCACCAAAATCCTGGGAGGCTCACAGGAAAACACTCCTGAGCACTGTGGAACCAAAGGAAGCCCGACCTCTAGATACCACGTCCAATTTGTAATGAGAAACAAAGGTATGTGGAGAAGTCCAAGTAGCCGCTGCACATATCTCATCCACGGAAAGATTAGCATGAAAGGCCACAGAAGTTGCCATAGCTCTGGTAGAATGTGCCTTCACTGGAAAAGGAAGATTCCTACCGGTCGATGCATAAATGAATGAGATGCAATCCCTGATCCACTTAGCGATAGTAGCCTTAGTTACTGCCATACCAAGTCTGTTGTCCGAAAAGGACACAAACAACTGGTCTGATTTCCTCTCCTGTTGTGTCCTATTCAAGTAAAACCTCAGTTGCCTATGCACATCCAGCTGGTGAAATCTGTATTCCACTTTATTGGAGAATTGTGGAAAAAAGACTGGTAGCTCAAAAGACTGTTGGAGACAAAAGGCAGAAGACACTTTGGGGAGAAAGGAAGGATTCAGCCTTAGAGATACTCTGTCCTTGTGAAAAATCAAATAAGGAGGTTTAGCACAAAGGGCTTGGAGCTCCGATACCCTTCTGGCTGACGTAATGGCTACCAAAAATGCAGTCTTCCATGATAAGAATTTTAATTCGCAAGAGGCTGCAGGCTCGAAGGGAGGGGACGTCAAAGTTCCGAGTACCATATTTAAGTCCCAAGGTAGAACGGGTTGCGAGACTAGGGGGGCGAATTAACCAGGCTCCTTTCAGAAAGGATTTGCACAGTTTATGACCCATGAGGGAAGGCTCATGAGCAACATGATAACTGGAGATCGCTGCCAACTGAACCTTAATAGTAGAGATAGCAGACCCTTGTCTGAAAAGGGTCGCCAAGAAGTCTAGCACCGCTGACATTGGGGCTGTGAGGGGGTCAAGATGACGCTGCTCGGCCCAGACAGCAAATCTCTTCCACATACTAGAGTAAATCTTCCTAGTAGAAGACTTGTGAGAAGAGGCCAGAATCTGTACTACTTCCGGGGTTAGGGTATGCTGTCTGACTAAGGAAGGAAGTGGAGTAGCCAAGCAGTGATTCTGAGAGTTCGGAGGGATGGATGGAGCTGTCCCGACTGATGAGCCAAAAGGTCTGGAGCTGGGTCCAGAATCCAAGGACCATCCACCGCATATTTCCGAAGGAAGGGGAACCAAACTTGACGGGGCCAGTGTGGTGCGATCAAAATCATGTTGCTTCCCAAGCAGATTGCCTTCTGGATCACCCTTCGCAAGAGAGGGATTGGAGGGAAGGCATACAGCAGACCGGAGGGCCAACTGTGGACTAGAGCATCCCTGGGCGACTCCCCCTGAGGAGGGATCCGAGTGAAATAATTGCTGCACTTCGCATTGAAAGGACTGGCAAAGAGGTCACAGCAAGGAAGACTCCACCTGGAGAATATCTGATTCGCCACTCGGTCGTTCAGGGACCACTCGTGAGGCATCAGAATTGCTCTGCTCAGCCTGTCTGCTATCACGTTGGACTTCCCCGGAATATGTGTTGCCACTAGAAAATGCTGGGAAGCGATCACCCAGTTCCACACTCTCATGGCTTCCCTGCAAAGGGGGTAAGACTTGGTTCCCCCTTGTTTGTTCAGATACCAGACAACTGACATGTTGTCGGACAGAATTGCAATAGTCCCCTGGGGAAGAAAGCTGTGGAGTGCCTGCAATGCTAGAAGCACCACCCTCATCTCCAGAACATTGATATGCAAGTGAGTCTCGTGATTTTGCCACGTACCTTGAACCGTCCTGCCCAGGTAATGTCCCCCCCCACCCTATCTGGGAGGCGTCCATGGTAACTGTGGCAACGGGCGACGGAGGAATGAATGATCTTCCTTGATTCAGATTGGAGGGGAGAAGCCACCAACGAAGATCTTGTCGGCATGTCTTCATTATGAAAATAGGATGGGACAAGGGCAGATCCTGATATGACCACTGGGTCGAAAGTAGCCATTGATGTATTCTCATGTGTAACCTCGCAAGAGGGACTAAAAGGATGGTAGCCGCCATCGTTCCTAATAACTGCAGAACCGTCCTGGCTTGGGCCTTTCTTAGGGGCAGCAAGGCTAGGAATTGAGCCTGCAACACTTTTATTCTGTCTATGGGTAGGAATGCTCGCATCTCTACAAAGGCAACACGCTGTGATGGCAGTAATACAGATTTTGCCCAATTGAAGGTAATTCCTACCAGATGTCCCAATTTGAAGGTAGTTCTCATGGCTAGAAAAAGTACATACCTGGTGGGGGCGGTGAGGAGCCAGTCGTCCAGATAAGGAAACACCTGGAATCCTAGACGTCTCAGGTGAGCCGTCATCACTGCCAAACACTTGGTGAACACCCTGGGGGCTGTGGTGAGACCAAAGAGCAGGGCCCGGAATTGAAAATGACTGGCCCCCAGCCGGAAGCGTAAATGATGCCTGGAGGCCTCGTTTATCTTGATGTGATAATAGGCATCCTTGAGGTCTATGGAGCACATCCATACTCCTTCCTCCAGCAAGGGGAGAATGAACGTGACCATTCGGAACTTGGACTTTTTTACAAAGCGGTTTAGACGGCTGAGATCCAGAATGGGTCTCAAGTCCCCTGTTCTTTTCAGCACCAAAAATAATTTTGAGTAAGTTCCTGATCCGATCTGGTCTGCGGAGACTGGTTTGATGGCTCCTTTTCTTAGCACCTTTGAAATTTCTAGAGCTGCTTGATCCCGCTGACTGGGTGGAACGCCCGGGATTCTTTTTGAAGGAGGGGGAGAACGGATAAAGGGAATGGTATAACCTCCGGCGATGATTCGAAGCACCCAAACTCCCAGGCCTAAAGATGCTTCAAAAAGTGACCCCCAACTGGCTCCGGAGACGCACAGTCGGGTAATCCCTCAGGGACGCTGGGAGGAGGAACCACGAAAGGATTTGCGGACTCCTGTGTTGCGGGGGCCTCCGCCGCCTCTGGGGCGACGTCTTACGGAGAAATTTCCCCCTCCTCTGCCTCTGGAGGGGGGGTTCACTCTGATGGGCAGGGGAAGACTTTTGAAATTTCCTGAACCACACCCCCCCCCCTCTGAGCCTTGGGATAAGGCCTAGTGGGAGGAGAAAAACGGGCCCCAACAGCAGACAAAGTCTTACCCTCCTGCTCGCATCTAGTGAGGGCGTCCTTCACCTTAGGTCCAAAAAGGGAGGACCTGTCAAATGGGGCATCTGTGAAAGAAGACTTGAAAGCCTCCGCAAAATGACACAAGCGCATCCAGGCTTGCCTCCTGAGGGCCACACCTGAACTCGCTGCTCTACTCGCCCCTTCGGCTGCATAAGACATGAGCCTCATGGATGAGTTGACAATGGAAGAAAGGTTAGACAGCTGGGCATTAACAGACTGAGCCAACGCCTCAGGCATGCTACCCACCAGGGTATCTCCCAACTCCTTTATGAGATCCCTTTGGAGCCGCGTAAAATGACACAAATAATTCAGCGACCGTAAGGTAAAGGTCGCTGAAGACAGGGTATGCTTCCCATACCTATCCATGCTCCTAGACTCCTTATTAGGAGGATGGATGGAAGAAGAAGCCTCTGCCACATCCTGCTGGGTGGCAGATGCCACCACCATGGCATCCACAGGTACTCCCTTGGTTAAAAATTCCTTGCCTGGTGGTGCCGATAAGAATTTATTGGGGCAGCTAGAGACTGGCTCCACAGAGTCAGGGTGTTCCCACAACCTTCCACAAATAAGATCCAGCAATTCATCGAAGGGTGGAGACACCCAAGAGGTGGAGGGCTGAGCGCCGAAGGCCTTGAGGAAGACAGACGTCCTCCTCAGAAGGGTTTTTGGATGGCCAGTCACCTCGCTGTCTCAAGATCTCCAGGATATCGGAGAACGAGACATCATCCGAGGACGACTTAGGGGACCCCTCTGCATCATCGAGGTCGGTGTCCGAGGTGACAGACTCATCTGGGAATCTATGTGCTTCCTCTTACACAACTTCTTTCCGGAAGGCTCTTCAGGCACGGACTCTGAAGGGCCTTCAGAAAGCAGGGGACCACACATGGTCTCCTTTAAGGCCCCCGAGCCGGCGGAAAACAGTACTCAAGCCGCTGAATCACTTACAAATGCCTTCTACCAGCACCTGCAGGACTGCATGGATAAGGCAATCCCAAGCAAAACAAAGACTCTTTGTACCAAAGGCAAGCGTCCAGTCTGGTGGACCCCAGCCATAAACAAACTCTACAACAAAAGGAGGAAGCTACTACAAGATAGAGCAAAATCCTTAAAAGGTAAGACACCCTTGATCACTATAAGTAAAAAACTAAGAGCTCTCATAAAATCATCCAAAGCAAATTTTGAGAGAAAAATAGCTAAAGACTCAAAAGACAATCATAAGGCCTTCTTTAGCTATGTTAGAAACCTGGGAGGAAACTCCCAGATATGCTCAGAACTAGTTCAAAATGATGTGAAGATTACTGATCCTACAGACATTGCCAACATACTGGCTGACAGGTTCAGTGCAAACTTCTCCCCTCCCCAAAAGGAGAGATATCTATACCAAGCGATTGCAGCCCCCAAACATCTCCAACGCCCAAGTGAGAACTGCTCTCTCCAAAGCAAAACACAGCATCCATGGGACCTGATGGTGTCCCCGGCTGTGTGCTCCACGAACTCAACGAGGAATTAAACCCACAGCTAGGACAGCTGTTTAATCATAGTCTTACCTCTGGATACGCACCCAGGAGTGGCGCACTGCAACTGTGGTCCCACTTCACAAAGGCGGTGCCTCCACCGACCCTGGAAATTACCGCCCATTAGCTTGACAAGCCTTATCTGCAAAGCCATGGAGAGGATCATAATGGACCTCATAAATAAAGACATAGGGAATTTGCAGACTTTGGATCCATCCCAGTTTGGCTTTGTCAAAGGCAGATCATGCCTTCTAAACTTGGTTGACTTTTTCGAAACAGTCACCACAGCCATTGATGAGGGAAAGGCAGTCCATACAGCCTACCTCGATCTGGCGAAGGCCTTCGATACAATACCCCACTCGGGTATCATTGAAAAACTCATCAGCTTAAATGTTAACCCATACATCACAAGATGGGTTGCAAACTGGCTGAGTGACAGAACCCACAGGGTCAGAGTTGCTGGCGCCATGTCAGACTCAAAGCCTGTCACAAGTGGTGTACCACAGGGCTCAGTCCTGGGACCACTCTTGTTTGGCATCTACTTTTCCAAAGTACAAGCAAACACAGGAGGGTTATGGCTGACAAAGTTTGCAGATGACTGCAAACTGGGCGCCATAGTAGAAAACACATCTGACACAGATATCCTTCAGAAGGGTCTCACAGAAACGGATAACTGGTGCCAGAGCCATGGCCTAAAGTTAAATGCCAAAAAATGCATAGTCATACCCTTCGGGAAAAACAAGGTTACCCCTAGCTACCAAATAGGTGGCAATCCACTGAGCACAGAAGAAGTTATCAGGGACCTGGGGACCCAGGTTGATAGAAGTCTGTCATTCGATACCCATGTAGCTAAAGTAGTTAGGAAGACCTTCTACATTGCCCACCTTATCATGAAGGGATTCTCATCTAGATCAAGGGAGGTCATAGTCTCCCTATACTCATCACTCATCAGACCAATGATTGAGTACAATGCCCCATTCGAATGTATCTGACCCGACACTTGCAGCAGCTGGAGAGGCCACAAAAGTTCCTCACCAAAAGGATAAAGGGTCTCAAACATCTGTCCTATGCTGCCCGACTGAAAGAACTCCAGCTCTATTCAGTCGCCACGCTTACTCAGAGGTGACCTTTGCCTAACATACAAGGCCATGTCAAACCCAGATTTGATGAATATGCTTCACCTCAAAAATCGAGATCCATCAGAGCCACAAGGGCGGGAGACTTAAACCTCGACACGGCTATTAATAGGATGTGCTGGAGGGATAGATTCATCACCCAAAGACTCCCTATGCTGTGGAATAAAATCCCGGTATATGTGAGGCAGAGCACCTCGCTGGCCTTGTTCAAGAGAAATCTTGACCAATGGATGGGAGATCGCAGATATACCCCAGGGATTACCTCAGTGTCACTGCTCGACAGAGGCACAGCAAAATAATGGGTATAGTTCCCCATACTAAAGGGGTGGCATAAGCCACAAAACTATGGGCTAGGCTTGTAAATGCCCTCGGGCAGGTAGCCTAGTATGAACCTATGGACCTATGAACCTATGGAGGCATCCTCAGGCCTAGGAGCTCTGCTGTCCAGAGATAGGGGGGCGCCAGAGACTCCAGTCGCAGTGTCCAGGGAAGGAGAGGCCGATTCGGGTAAAGTCACCAAGGACTTGGCCAGCGAGCTCCTCATAGCCTCGAAGGCGGGTCCTCCCGAATCAGAAGAAGAGCCCGTCCTCGAGACCATGACCGGAGTCGAGGTTCCCCTAGCCGAAGCACCAAGGGAGAGACTCAGAGCCAAAGTCAGTAGCCCCGATGTATCACCCTCGGGCCCGACAGAGGACACTCGAGTGCTGAAACCTGTCAAAGGAATAGACAAGGTTGGAGCCGAGGTCGGAACCGACAGACTGAAGGGAGGTCTCGGAGCCGACCCCAGGACGTCACTCGACTCAGCACTCTCCGATTCCGATGACACCAAGGTCGTCGGAGGAGGAATGAATGGAACCAATACCATGGTGGGCTCCAGAGCCGATTGGGCTGGAGCCGAAAATAATTTAGATAGCACTGGTGACTGGAAGAACCTCTGGACCACCCTATCTACGTCCGAATCAGATAACCTGGAAGACCTGGAGGAAACAGAAGGGGGTTGAGAAACCTTGCCAATCGGTTCCGAAACACAACTAGAAGAACAGCTCCTAACCAGCTCCAAGAGGATCTGAACCGAAGCAGGTTCGAGAAGCACCGAAACCTCCTTCGGCGCCAAAGGTTGTGGGGCTGAAGAAACCGGTTCCGAAATAGCTATAATTTCTAGCGGTTCCGACACCATTGGAACCGAAGAAGTGGACCCAAGTGTCGACCCTGAACCTAGCGGCTCCGAGAGCAATGGAGCCGAGGAGGGAGAGACAGTTTTAGATCCCAATTCCAACGGCTCCGAGACCAGTGGAGCCGAGGAAGGGGACACAGACCTGGATCTTTTAGCCGGCGGCTCCGAAGAGGAGGATGGTGCCGGAGACTTCTTCTTGGACTTAGCCTGAGACTTATCAGAGGGAGAAGGAACAGCTTCCTCAAAGGAGGGTTTAATTAAACCCTTCAGGTAAGTTTATTTTTTCTCTCCTGCAACACTCTAGAAGAGAACGCGTGACAGACACTGCAAGATTCTTGCAAGTGTTTGGTGCCAAGGCAGTATATGCAAATCACGTGCTCATCAGTTAAAGACATTTTGTAACTGCACTATACACATTTTTTAAAGCCCGATGGCTTATGCTCTTTGTCTTTGGAAGACATCACACCGACAAACCACAACACACTAGGAGGTAAAAAGGGGAAAGGCTCCAACTTAAACACCGGGACACCAGATAGGGAAAAGGCCCTCTAACTTAAACGGGCCTAGCCCACCAAATAAAAGGATCACTACACAACAAAAGCACAAACCCAGTCACACAACAAGTAGCTATAAAAATAGCTTTTGAGGAAATTTCTCCAACAGAGAAACGCAATGAAGAACAAGATCAAAAAAGTAGGGTACTTTGCCACAGCCAAGTTGAGATCATGTCGATAATCCAGGAGTGGCAAACGAGATCTGGGGGTTTGGGCATAGTGCACCCTGGGATAGGGGGTTGGCCCAGCCAATGAGAGACTTCGTGCTAGTTATAACGGCCGAGTCGGAGCCGATTTTCGGCTCCGAGACCATCAGTATTGAATGTAGGCGAGATAAGATCACATTACATCCATAGTTTACATGTATAAACTGTTTCTGTTACAAATGACACTTTACAGTTCTACCACTTATTTTTCTTAATTTCACATTGTTGTGGTGCTGCGGTAGCGTTGTCGCCTCACAGTAAGACGCTGTCCGGTTCGATTCTCAGCTAGAGCGTCTTCTGCGTGGAATCATGCGTGAATGGGCGTACCTTCGTTGAAGGTTGTGTGTCAGGGCTGGTAACTCGGCACGTAAAAATCAACTACCAATCATTAGCGGACCAGAGTTCTGCTATGGTGACCCCTAACCGGGAAAAGCCGAAAGACACAAACATTGTTGCTGATCTCTTTCCTGATCATCTCTCTCTGTCTCTCTCCCACCACCAGTCTCTGATTTGATACCAATGTACTCTCATTTCTTCCCATTAAAAAGCCCATTAATTGGGCTTTTTCTGTCAGAAAAGCATTTTCCTTTAGAACAATGGAAAAGGTTTCACTTACAAAGTCTCTATATGGGCTTTTGTACTGTTAGACTGAGAAGCAGAGTCATATTCAGCTTTCTGGCACATACCATATTTTGCATCTAAAATGTTTTCAAATCTCTAAGAAAAATATGTTCTCAAGACGGGTGAATATAGCAGCTTGAATTTCTCACCTGCCTCTCAACTCACCTGACTGATGGGATAAACCAGATTCTCTTGTGCTTCGTGTAAGAATAATAATTTTTCACAAACTCCCTGATGTTTCCAATTTGTGATACTATTCTCTTCTGCCACACTTTTCCAGGAGCAGCTGTTTCTTACAACATGAATGCATCCTTATTAATATAGGTCTTAAATGCTTTCCCATTGCCAGATCTGGAGCATATACTTGGTCTGCCCTTTCAATTAACAAATCCTACTGGCTGAACAGTCCATGTGCTTATTTGCACTTTCATAAATTAATGGAGTTTATTCCTTCCAGTTTTTCTAGTACAGCAAAACAATCTCAGGATTTCTCTGCATGCTCTGTCTTTTAACAACTACTTTTTGACAGAGCTCTTCTTAAGAAGCACCGAGTTCAGCCAGTCTTTTCTTTCAGTTTCTGATTTCTGCAGTTTAATCAGTTCATCTGAATATTTAAATCTTCTTCTAGTTTACCAGCCTTTTGTGATTTAGTTGTATATATGTCTCCATTGTCTCACTTATTTTAAACCCCTCTGAGTGTATTTGATTTATTTTTCCTCTAAATTACTAGAAGCCATCTCTCGTACTAAAGCTGAAACAAACTGTTTTCTGCTGAACAATTGCATGTTTCTTCCCTGCAAGCCACCACTTTTTTTCTTCTTCCTACTGGTCAATTTTTGCTTACTTTTTCTAAATTTCTCCTTTGATTGTATCCAGCCAATGTAGTTTCTAGCCAGTAACCAATTTTCATCAAAACCGATAACTTTTACTGGCATTTTTCAAAATTTCTCATTTTTCAAACTGGAAGAGCTCTAACTGATATGTTACATAGTCTGCTGCCATCTTGGATATCAAAAAGTCCTGTTACCAACATCTTGTTCAACCACCTGCGGCTTTTCATATGAGGCTAAACAGTTTTGTTTGTGTTGCGTGGTTGTTGAGATATTCAGAGAAATATGAAATTTCTGACAATATAAATAATACATAAAAAGTATCAATGCAGCTGTAATGCTCATCATGTAAAGATGACAGCTTTCAATAGCTTGCATGTAGCATGGTTTCTCAAATATTAATGTTAATCTCAACAGAAAATATCAGACATCTAGAGACAACACTAGTCTGGATCCTGGAGAGCTGCCTGGCGGTATCACAGGGGTTTCAGGAGAAAATAATTACTTTCATTTTCTTACATCTGCTACTTTCCTTTCAAATCTCCCTCTTTTCTAATGAGCAGTTACAACCCTCTTCACTTAACACTAAAGAAATAAATATTTCTGAATTCTCCCAAACATTTAATACATATTTTCCAGTTCTCCAAACAATTTCACTTGTAATCCGTCTTTACATGATACATACATGGTTATTCTTATACATGTAATTTCAACTCAAAAATTCCACCTGAAATAACTGCAACATAACTGTTCAGCAAATTCTCACTCCTGTTAAACACAAATCTCCCAGAACCTTTTCCTGAATTGAATGAACATAAAACTTCTTCAAACTACAATATTATTTTCTGACACATTTAGATACAAATCTCACATGTTGTAGTTTACATACATTAACATTATGCTTCAAAATCCAACACAATACGCAACGCTTTCTACTAGTCTTTTTATGGAATTAACGTTAAACATTTGAAATCCAACTTTTTGGGGGTTTTTTTAAGCATTTTAAACATTTTAAATTCCATTTCTGGACCTTACCTTTGATTACTTGATTTCCCCAGATTCCATACCACTATCTTTTTATTTTCTGAATACCCCTCAGAGTCAGTATTCAACAAAGAAAACCTATCTTCCGTTTGCAATATACATTATTTCATTTCATGTCCTAAAATAAAATACTTTGACTATAGGACTGTAGTATGAATTATATGTCATTTGCCTCATATTTCTGACAGTCCTTTCCCACTCTATGTACACACTTTTCAACAATAGCATGTTCAAACAGTTATTTTCAGCTTACTCTTGTTCTTCTAGGTAATTCACTTGATAACACATTTACTTTCAGTACGCCCTTTCCTTCCACACTGTTCACATTGTTTCTCTAAACAATCTTTTAATAAATGCCTCTCCTCTCTGCAAAAATAGTAACTCCTGGGTTAATCAAAAGAAAGAAAAGTACCTATTAATCACTGTGTCAGAATAACACTTGGCAAATGGCAAATTTTGTCTTCTTTCACAATGAATTCCACCATTTCAATTACCCTTAGTCTAAATCTTGACTTGCCCCTTAGTGTTCTCTACCATTAATGCTTATTAGCACCATGTAGAAAAATATTTCTTATACAATGATTGGCCATTAACATTCAAAAAGAGCACATACTGAATGGTCAGTCCAACCAGCGTGCCCATTCTAAATCGAGCATATACCAATGGAAAAAAAGGTCCAGTCACCTGGACTTTCTTCCATTATTATATGCTATAACTTTTTAAGTTTTCTTCACCATAAAAAAAAAAAATAATAATAATAATAAAATTAGAGATCTGGACAGTTCAGAAGTATGAGAGAGAGAGACAGGATGGAGAAAATACCAGGAAAATTAGGGTTATTCCAAACTAAAGAAATGTACCGGATTTTCCTTGTATTTTCTCCATCCTGTCATTCTCTCAAACCTCCACAAAAAACATAAAGCAGCAAACAAGCATCCCATATGCTGAATTTGAACCCATTGTACTGCTAACTGTAGTCTAAATACATAATTAAATGTGTTAGTATTTCACATTGCACCTGAAATGGATTTGTAGTTTTAGGTTTAGAATACTTATATTTATAATGCAAGCCAAAACTCATTAGAGAAACTGCTTTTAGATGTAGGAATGTTACCCTTTCTTCTAAAACTTGTAATTTGCTTCCCAAAAATTACATAATTCTACAAATCCAGAAGTCAAAAATCTAAGTGCAACTTAACTGTCTTTTCATTGAGCTTATCTTGTTAAATAACTAATAACAATCGACAATGTTTTAACTTAAATTTGTCATATGCATTCAGAATCCTAACTACAGCCTAGTTGGTGCTGACCATTAACAAAAGTTGACTATCAAGCAAAAAACATCATTCCTTTCTTAGTTTCTAAAAAGTACATCAAAAAAAGTAGCAGGATATCTTAACAAAAGCAGAAGAATACCACAAAGCCATTATACAAAGACATTATTTAAGAAAAGTATGCATTTTTTTCTTAAATAATGTCATTGTGTAATAGCAATAATCAACTCCTGTGGTTTGGTATACTGAAGCTTTACCCACACTTGGCTTTGTTTAATCACGAGGGCAAAGTCCTTGTGGTTAAAGCACACCAGCCGTGGGTAAATCTTCAATGCCCAGTTTTCAGGTTAGTGCTGAATTCAGTGCTGTGTTACAAATCTCTGTGTTTGCCCATACCTTACTTGGACAGAAGGAATTTTCTCTGTTCACCTGTGAGAGGGGGGAGCTTTGAGCAGCCTATCTGTCCCTGGAGGGGTGGTTTCAGCCCAGAAATTAGTAGTTTATTGGCCATTTTGGGCTAATTTCTATCTCTTTCTTTACCCTGTTATAAATACCGTATTTGCCCGGTTTTGCATGCCTGGCAGTGCCTGTTAGCTAGGGTAAAACTAATCCTGGCTCCACAAAGTTTCCTCTTCAATTTTTCCCTTGGAACTAGACAAACTTTGAACTTAAGCACTCAAGCCATTAATTTCTCAGCCCGGTACTTGCTCAAAACTTATAGCAAGCACTTATAAACCCTAGCACTAGACCCTCCTGTACTGTACAGAAGGACAAGAATCTCTATTCGACCTTACCAGCCATCCAGTAAAACAGTCCACTGTACCTATTCAAGCATGTCCAAAGGGCAGTTTCAGGTGTACTCTCCAGTCCAACTGGTGAATCTGGGCATTTTGAGGCAATGTTACAACTGCCTCATGTACACAGGCAACCCCCTCCTCCTACCACCAAACACTAATACATGCGAGAGATGCAGTTATACAGCCAAACTACAGGCTAAGCTAGCTCAACCCAAGACTGGATCAGACAGTCAAAGAGGAGAAAGGAAATACTTGCATCACACCACCAGTCTTACATAGACCCATTAAACCAGCACGGGCAAAAAACACACAAATACATGAAAACATACTCAGAGGCTCTAAATAAAAATCTGCAAAACCAACAGAGACCTCCAAAGCAAACATCCAAACAACCTCCACCCCCCAACACAAACCATGAAACACATACTTCACAAAACCAGTGTGCCATGCAATTACAGCCCTTAAGGCAAAATAACATACCCAACATACTAGTAATAGGTGACTCCATAGTCAGGCACACTGATGTCCCACTCACTAGGCTGAATAAGGAGAAGGTTACTGTTAGCTGCATGTCAGGTGCCAGGATCCACCACATAACACAAACACTCCGGTCACTCCAGAACAAGTACAAATATGACTCTGTCATTGTCCATGTTAGTGTGAATGACCTGAGCCGCACCTCCCTGGACTACATGAAGAGAGACATGGACGAGCTTTCTGATCATGTAGCCCAGGCCGGTATGACCCTGATCCCTGAGTAGCATCCTGCCCTCACCAAGAATGATATCACGGTACAAAGAAGAAATTCTCGATTTCAACAATTGGCTAAGTTTCTGGTGTCATTCAAAGGGGATCCAGTGTCTGTCCACCTGGGATGACATGCTCGACAAGCCACGCTGCTTCGCTAGAGACTGCTTGCACCTGTCACCCTTAGGCTTTTGAATACGGGCCAAGGCTCTTGCCACCCCCATAGTGCCTTTTTTAGGCAAGGATAAAAAGACAAACCCTCCGCCATAAATAGCACAAGTAACAAAAAACTGAGGGTAATTCTACTCAATGCCAGAAGTCTAAACCTCAAAATGCACACACTCGAGGCACTCCTTAGTATAGAAAAAATCGATGTGCAGTAACAGAAACCTGGTTTAAGGCTCCAGAAAGCACCCCAGTACTACCAGGCTACAACTCATACCATACATTTTGGCCATAGAACCCAAACCGAAATACAAAACGCGGGGGCGTATCCATATTCATCAAGGATACCCACACCTCCAGGTTAGTGGCACAGCACAATGCTTCAGAGATCATCCACGTGCAACTAACAATGGGCAAAACTGCAATTCAAATTGTAGCTTGCTACAGATAACCCACCACATCCCAGGACCCCTATTCCATGTTTCTGGAAACCGTGGGAAAAATAAAGGTCCTACCAAACACCCTAATACTGGGTGAATTTAATTACTCAAACATTAACTGGGAGAACTACTCAAGTACTAACTCCCTTGCCCAACTTTTCCTACAATTTATAAACTCAAACGCCCTGGTTCAACTGGTCAACACTCCCACCAGAGGTGACAACATATTGGACCTGGTCATCACCAACATGGGCGACCGGTGTTCCACACCAGAGGTCAACCCCTCGCTGGTTAGATCTCACCATAAACAAATCACTTTGGATATCCATATTCCGCCCCCACCCATGGACAAGAAAACCACTGTGAAAAACTTTTCAAAAGCAAACTTCATGTTACTTAAAACCGAGGTGGAAAGTTTCAAAGCCCCCATGCTGAAGGATAACACTGTCCAATCTGCAAAATCCTTTACTAATGCATTCTACAGGCAGCTACAACAATGCATTGATTGTGCCATCCCAAGCAAAACCAAGACTCACTCCTCCAAGAAAAGGAAACCAGTCTGGTGGACTCCTGCCATAAACAAGCAATACAATAGGAGGAGGAAACTAGTACAGAAAAGAGTAAAATTCCAAGAAGGGAAGACATCCCTGATCAGTATCAGCAAGAAACTATGATCCCTCATAAAATCATCCAAGGCGAGCTTTGAAAGAAAAATTGCCAAGGACTCCAAAGATAACCACAAGGCATTCTTCAGCTATGTCATGAATCTAAGTGGCAATGTCCAGATCTGCTTGGAGTTGGTCTAGAATAGCACAAAATACACTAAAATGACCGATATCGCCAACATCCTGGCAGACAGGTTCAGCGCAAACTTCACCCCTCTCTCACCCCCAAAAGGGCCCATAACCATACCAGAAGAATGTAGAGTCCCTGAAATCACAGACATTCAAGTTAAACAGCCCTCTCCAAAGCCAAAAACACAGCATCAGTGGGACCGGGCGGTGTCCCAGGCTGCATCCTACACGAACTCAAAGACAAACTAACCCCTCACCTAAACACACTGTTCAAACTCAGCCTCTCCACAGGCTACATACCCATAGAGTGGCAGACAGCAATGGTTATTCCGCTCCACAAAGGTTGAGCCACAACAGACCCAAGGAACTATCGCCCTATAAGCCTGACTAGCTTGGTCTGCAAGGCTATAGAGCACATCATCATGGAACTCATTAACAGAGACATTGGGAACCTCCAAACACGGGACCCTGCCCAGTTTATCTTTGTTAAGGGCAGATCATGCCTCCTGAACCTGGTGGACTTCTTTGAGACAGTTACCAAAGCTATAGACGATGGAAAGGTGGTACACACAGCCTACCTAGCCTCGCTAAAGCCTTCAACACCATTCCCCATTCCGGTATTATAGACAAGCTCACCAGCCTGAACATAAACCCCTACGTCACAAGATGGGTTGCAACTGGCTCACGGACAGAACCCACATGGTGAGAGTTGCGGGAGCTAGGTCCGACTCTAAACCGGTTACAAGTGGTGTTCCCAGGGCTCAGTCCTAGGACCTCTCCTGTTTGGCATATACTTCTCAGAAGTACAGGCAAGCACAGGAGGACTATGGCTGACCAGGTTTGCAGACGACTGCAAACTAGGAGCTATAATTGACTCTCCGGCTGACACAGACATCTCCAAAAGGGACTCACTGAGACGGATACCTAATGTCAAAATCATGGCCTCAAGCTAAATGCCAAAAAGTGCACAGTCATCCCCTTTGGAAAAAACAAAGTACCCACAAACTACCACATAGGTGGTAGTCCCCTAAATATGGAAGACGTAATAAGGGATCTGGCGGCCCAAGTAGATAGTAATCTCACCTTTGATAATCACATTGCCAAAGTGGTTAGAAAATCTTTCTACGTGGCCCACCTAATCACAAAAGGGTTCGCATCCAGATCAAAAGAGGTCATTGTGCCCCTCTACTCATCACTCATCAGACCCATCATAGAGTACAACGCCCCATTTGGGATGTACCTTACAAGACACCTGCAACAGCTGGAAAGACCACAGAAGTACCTCACCAAGAGGATCACTGGCCTCAAACAGATGCCCTATGCAGCTCGACTGAAGAAACTCCAGTTGTACTCGGTTGCATACCGCCTACTCAGAGGTGATCTCTGCCTGACATACAAGGCCATGTCCAACCCAGAATTGATGGACATGCTCCACTTAAAGAAAACCTTATCCCCTCGAGCCACATGCTCTAGGGATCTAAACCTCACCACAACAATAAATAGGACATGCTGGAGGGATAGATTCCTGTCCCAGAGACTTACCATGCTTTGGAACAAGATCCCAATCTACATTAGGCAGAGCTCCTCGCTAACACTCTTCAAAAGAAACCTTGACAAGTGGATGGGAAACAGAAAGTTTACCTCGGGGATCACTTCAGTGGCTCTGCTAGACAGAGGCACAGGGAACTAATCTAAGGGGGCGGAGAAAGCCAACACATTCTGGCTAGGCTAAGTAGGCTTATAAATGCCTTCGGGCAGACAGCGTAGTCCCACACCCATGTCATTGGTTATTGCTATAAACCTTAAGTAATGTTAGTAGTACAGAAATTTGCTCTACCTTTGGGCCTTAAAGTCACACAGCATCTATAAATTATAGTCATACCAAATAATTTTATTAGATGCCTCTGTAAATTATAATATATAACAACATTTCAGTTTCAAAGGCTACAGAGAAGAAGATTCTTCATTAAATGAATTAATGCCTAAATCAAAAAAGAGGCATTACAAAAGATTTTAATACACAGAACCAAAAAAATGTCTATTATGGATTCTCATAGGTTCATAGATTCATACTAAGCTAACTGCCCTTGCGAGCCATTTTAAGCCTAGCCAATTATCCCTTGTGAGACTCAAACCCTGCACCTTGTGTTTGTGAGGCAAACACCTTAACCATTAGGCCAACCTATAAAGATATATATATATATATATAGAGAGAGAGAGAGAGAGATATTACCATTAAACAAGAATTTTGACATATTTCATCTAGATGTCAGTCCTTCTGACTGTTTGCCAGATGCTTCTCTTGCTTCCACTTATGTCAATGGAACCTGTTGACCCCCTGACAACTGTTTATCTACATTCTGCATGATTTCTATTCCAGCAAAATGTTCCACAACTTCA